>NC_060120.1:676863233-677164423 GCF_021461395.2 Schistocerca americana | reverse complement strand
AGACACTACGGGATGATGATGGCATTGAAACAGAGGATGACACGCGTAAAGCTGAAATACTAAACACCTTTTTCCAAAGCTGTTTCACAGAGGAAGACCGCACTGCAGTTCCTTCTCTAAATCCTCGCACAAACGAAAAAATGGCTGACATCAAAATAAGTGTCCAAGGAATAGAAAAGCAACTGGAATCACTCAATAGAGGAACGTCCACTGGACCTGACGGGATACCAATTCGATTCTACACAGAGTACGCGAAAGAACTTGCCCCCCTTCTAACAGCCGTGTACCGCAAGTCTCTAGAGGAACGGAGGGTTCCAAATGATTGGAAAAGAGCACAGGTAGTCCCAGTCTTCAAGAAGGGTCGTCGAGCAGATGCGCAAAACTATAGACCTATATCTCTGACGTCGATCTGTTGTAGAATTTTAGAACATGTTTTTTGCTCGAGTATCATGTCGTTTTTGGAAACCCAGAAACTACTATGTAGGAATCAACATGGATTCCGGAAACGGCGATCGTGTGAGACCCAACTCGCTTTATTTCTTCATGAGACCCAGAAAATATTAGATACAGGCTCCCAAGTGGATGCTATTTTTCTTGACTTCCGGAAGGCGTTCGATACAGTTCCGCACTGTCGCCTGATAAACAAAGTAAGAGCCTACGGAATATCAGACCAGCTGTGTGGCTGGATTGAAGAGTTTTTAGCAAACAGAACACAGCATGTTGTTATCAATGGAGAGACGTCTACAGACGTTAAAGTAACCTCTGGCGTGCCACAGGGGAGTGTTATGGGACCATTGCTTTTCACAATATATATAAATGACCTAGTAGATAGTGTCGGAAGTTCCATGCGGCTTTTCGCGGATGATGCTGTAGTATACAGAGAAGTTGCAGCATTAGAAAATTGTAGCGAAATGCAGGAAGATCTGCAGCGGATAGGAACTTGGCGCAGGGAGTGGCAACTGTCCCTTAACATAGACAAATGTAATGTATTGCGAATACATGGAAAGAAGGATCATTTATTGTATGATTATATGATAGCGGAACAAACACTGGTAGCAGTTACTTCTGTAAAATATCTGGGAGTATGCGTGCGGAACGATTTGAAGTGGAATGGTCATATAAAATTAATTGTTGGTAAGGCGGGTACCAGGTTGAGATTCATTGGGAGAGTGCTTAGAAAATGTAGTCTATCAACAAAGGAGGTGGCTTACAAAACACTCGTTCGACCTATACTTGAGTATTGCTCATCAGTGTGGGATCCGTACCAGATCGGTTTGACGGAGGAGATAGAGAAGATCCAAAGAAGAGCGGCGCGTTTCGTCACAGGGTTATTTGGTAACCGTGATAGCGTTACGGAGATGTTTAATAAACTCAAGTGGCAGACTCTGCAAGAGAGGTGCTCTGCATCGCGGTGTAGATTGCTCGCCAGGTTTCGAGAGGGTGCGTTTCTGGATGAGATATCGAATATATTGCTTCCCCCTACTTATACCTCCCGAGGAGATCACGAATGTAAAATTAGAGAGATTAGAGCGCGCACGGAGACTTTCAGACAGTCGTTCTTCCCGCGAACCATACGCGACTGGAACAGGAAAGGGAGGCAATGACAGTGGCACGTAAAGTGCCCTCCGCCACACACCGTTGGGTGGCTTGCGGAGTATAAATGTAGATGTAGATGTAGATATAGATGTCAGACGTCGTTGGCTGGGCAGACCCTTAAAACAGAATAGTCAGCGAACTGTGGTGGAACTAACATCAGATCTTGCTGATGGATAAATGACAAGTGTGTCTGAACACAAAGAGCACCGAATGTTCCTAACGATGGGCCTCCGCGGCCGACAACACGACGACCTCGGCAACTGCGACTGAAGTGGGTACGTGACCATCGGCATTGGACGTTGGCACAGCGGGACAGCTTTGCATGGTCTGAAGAATCCTGATACCTTCCTCTTCATGCCGATAGGAGGGCGCGAATCCGTCGTCTTCCAGAGCAACATTTCCTTGCCACCTGTGCCGCAGGATGGAGACAAGCTGGCGGCCGCTCCATTCTACTCTTGGGAACATTTACGTGGACATCTACGTGCAAGGTACCACGATGGCCAAGGATTATCGTGCACTGGTTGTAGACGCTTTATACTCTTTCATGGGGACCATGTTTCTCGACTACAGTGTCGTTTTTCAACGAGGTAATGTGCCATGTCACAAGGCCAGAAGTATGAAGGATTGGTTGGAAGAACACAGTGATGACTTCCGATTAATATGCTGCCCCCCTCCCCCCCCCCCCCCCCCAACTCTCCAGGTTAGAACCTGATCGAACACATCTGGGATGTTGTAAATAATAGATTTCAGCTATCAGTCGTCCTTTTGAAATTTTATTGGCAGATCTAGATTTCAGCTAGAAACTGGCCATTATCAATGCACTATCATTTTTCATCAGTGCATGTAATGGCTGTTGATCGAGCTTCATCCACAGTTCATTGAATACTCACATCTGGGATGTGATTGAACGTGGCGTCAGAGTTTATCGCTCACTCCCCAGAATTAAGAGAATTAGGTGACTTGTGTATGCAGACGGGGGACAACTCCCTCCAGCGACCTACCAAGGACTCATTGCTTCCATAGCACAACACTTTGCTGCTGTTATCCATGCCAAAGGTGGACATATCGGCTGTTAGGTTGGTGGTCATAATGTTCTAGCTTATTACTGTATACACATTAATATGACAACCTGTCATCAGCCTGAAAACCATATTTTGAAGCTCGGACCACTGCAAGACCTTCAGGAAGAGAGTCAGTGAGATTCTAGAAGGTACTGACAGGGACGTAGAGCTCTGCTGAGTCCTCGACAGTGGAGTCGACAGGGCTCCACATCCCTGTCAGTATGGCAAACTCATCCTTGTGGTCTTCGAAGGACGCACGTACACTGCCAGCTGTGTAACATGTTGCATTGTCCTCCTGGTAGATGTCATCGCGCCAAGGAGAAACAAACCCCATTAAGGGATCAACATGGTCCCAAAGAGAGATGTATACTTGTGTTGATCCTCTGTGCCTTCCAGAAAGCCGGCCGCTGTGGCCGAGCGGTTCTAGGCGCTTCAGTCCGGAACCGCGCTGCTGCTACGGTCGCAGGTTCGAATCCTGCCTCAGGCATGGATGTGTATGATGTCCTTTGGTTTGTTGGGTTTAAGTAGTTCTAAGTCTAGGGGACTGATGACCTCAGATGGTAAGTCCCATAGTGCTTAGAGCCATTTGAACCGTTCTGTGAATAGTTGTTGCATGTTGATGTCAAACGTATGCGCTGATCACTTTCATTTGACTTCACCGTATAGGTTCGGACAGTAATAAATGTATATCATTTCTGTGGCATATGATTTAGCCGTAGTGGGGTCCGGGCTAAACATAAACGTCTTCTTAATAACTGACCAAGAATACAACAACAGCAGAAGAGAACTTACACTGTATCCCCATATAGTTTTTAAAGCAAGGCTCATACAAGAGAACACAATTAAATTGGCTTGAATACAGTAAACAGAATTAAAATCAAACCTTTGCCTCGGCACATAGAATCGGGAAACAGCAGTAATGATTACTATATGTGGTCCTCATCCTCGTACAGGAAATACAATAGATATATCTTATGTAATTAACTGTAACATACTAAAACAACTCTCAGATTTAATTAAGGCCATCTACATAGTATGTAAATGAATATTGATCTCCAGAAAGAGATTTTCACTCTGCAGCGGAGTGTGCGCTGATATGAAACTTCCTGGCAGATTTAACAGTTTTAATCTGCCAGGAAGCTTCGTTTGAATATTGATCTACTATTACTGCCATAACCAATCAGCTACTACGACAATAAAATGCACAATTGATCATTCGCGCGGAGCAAATGACAAGGTGACTTACTTTGTATTAATGGCATCAACAAACC
This sequence comes from Schistocerca americana, assembly GCF_021461395.2. Classification (NCBI taxonomy): domain Eukaryota; kingdom Metazoa; phylum Arthropoda; class Insecta; order Orthoptera; family Acrididae; genus Schistocerca; species Schistocerca americana. The sequence continues at coordinate 677,160,495 of NC_060120.1, read as the reverse complement.
GGTCACGCTCACAAAGTAATACAAAAAAATCATCTTTTGTGTCATACAGAGAAACAGTAATCGCTGTATGCAACTGGCTCTGTCTTTCAGATTGGCTCTGCTTCTCAGAGAACACAACTGCACGCACGGTGTACCATCCAACAACAACAACAACAACTTGCCACGCGATGACGACAGATTTCTGTGTGTAATATTACTTGCTACCATACACTCAACACGCCTTTGTACTTAGCACTGCATACTGTATTGAGTCACTTAACCAGCGGAATGCAACAAGCAGCTACTAAAGCAAGCAGGTAGCTCTACTCTTGGCATGCAAAAGCGCTTTTCTCCACCTCCACTGGTGGTGGAGAAAAGCGCATGAAAAGATACGACTCGCTCCACCACGTTGTCGTACCCACACACGGCCGCCCCACACGCTGACCGATCCAACATATAGAGGCTCCCCATGCCTGGCTCTGTAGCCGCTGCTTCGTTCCTTGTCATCTACCAACTCACCACACTGCTCGTAACTGCTACTTCCGAAACTACTAGGCCAGCTCTAGACTCCCACCGAACTACGCACCTCGAAGTGCAGCCAGCAACCTCGGCCATGGTCGCGACTCTTGGAGGTGTAGCACGTTTGAAAATAGCAAGTGATAGCCCCAGCCTCGTCTCACGCTGTCCCACCGCGACCCCTCACCAAGTGCTAGTGCGATGGCAGCGCTAGCGCGGCGGGCTGGGCGGTGCAAGAAACTGTAAGTGCCGTGAGTTAGAAATACCTCCTCGGTAGGTGTCATACCTATTTTTGATTTGTGTCTTAACCTTGCTGCAAACTAAAACCCAATCGTCGGAAGCGATTGGCACTTATCAACATCACCAGGCGCAATTAACAGTATGATTAAATAACCTTTTCTTGTAAATATTACACAAATAATATCAGTTTTCTTAAAGATGCTTTCACTAGCACCACCTCTAACATACAATAACACAAATGAACAGCAAACAAACACTGATGTAATAATAGGAACTTCCACAAATAAATTTCATGTACTCTGAACAACATAAAACGTCAAACAAAAAACAGCAAACCGTGCAAGGAAATCAGGCACAGTGATCGAAAATTTGGACTCAGAAGGGCGTGAATAAAATGAAACACGTGAATGAGTGAAGTGCAAGCTCTATTCCAGTTAGTGATTACGTGTAAGAAGTAGCAGTTGCTATCAGAATGTGGAATAAGGAACACAAGGACACTGTCAGTAACGTGTCGAATACGTGATCGTGATAAAAATTGTCATTCAGATCATATGAACTACAGGAAAGAAAAGAATCATCTACCAATAATTTTATAATGTAACTGCTGTTGACGCTTTGCCAATAAAAGCGAAAAGTGGAATGGATGAGCTTTTTATTTTCAGGACACTTAACGACAGAGACAAACCAAGGAACAGAAAGAGTTTAACCTAGGTGAACAAAAGACATATTTCTATACGATTCCTCATAGTTTGCGCATTTCGTTCGTACTCCACGGAATGGTCTGAAGCACTCCAAAATCGGAGGATGTGTAGAACTATAACAAGTGATTAAGGTTTCAGAGAGTAGGCCCAGCAGCGGCCTCTTTTATAAAACCGAACAGGTCAGTGTTACACCACACTCATTCGTTGCAAAGCCGTCAAGCGAAGCGAAAAAGCGGAAGCAAGTGCCGGAACGCCTCGCCGACGTAAAGGGCTCATTATCAGTGTCTTGGAATGGGACAGAGTGATTGATCTCCAGTAAACTGATTTGTTACATTGAGACATTACGGCTCGTACAGCGCACGCTGCTGCGATAGCGATGCCTGTGTGAAACCTGTAGATAAATAATGTTCATACACAGCGATGAGAAAGTAGTGGACCATAAAACATGATCACAGTCCAGGATGACCACCATCTCGGCCGCGAGCCGTAACCGACAGAACAGCTTCGTCCACAGTACTGGCTCGTCTATGAAGCACTGCAACGGGAGTAAACACATTTGCGTCGACAGTTTAAAGCCATCCGTGCAGCCCTGGACTGGTGGTACGCTTTTCACTGCATCGGCTTCCACTGACCACAAATCACCGAAGCCCCACTCGGCAATGGGCACGCGAACATTGGTCTCTGGTGTACCGAGTAGCAAAATGTAGTGGTTCAGACGAGTCCCACACCAATGTCTTCTATAGTGATGGCTGTGTATGTGTTATACACTTCCATGATTGGGCAGTTTCCCCTGTTGAGCAGCATAGTGGACAAATGCCAAGTGTGATGTCTTAGGGCGCCATTGACTATTGCTTGCGATCTGGCTTCCTTCGTATTGAGAGCAATTTGAACAGCAAGTGCTACACCAGGGATGTTATAGAGCTGGTCCGTAATTTGTTCATTCTGATCGTGCTGCAACCACTGTCGATGCTCTGTTGACGTGCCTACAAACGGCATGGCGATGTGTATCCCAGCTGTAAATCCAGTCGCTGTTTGATTCTCTGCCACGATGTCTAGAAAGTCTGAGTGCAGCAAGTGGTGGCTTCACACCGTAGTGAATTCTCACGGTCAGAGTGTGCGTATAGTTCTCCAATTCAGAACATTTGTATATTGTCATGTCCCTAACATGTAAAGTAAATTTCGTTGAAATCCCGTGTCTCCTTCTTGGTGTTGCAATTTTCACAAACGATAGTATAGTTTCGTTCCAGGTTTCTCCCCACTAACGATTCTGCTAAACTACCAGTTCATTGCTATGGGAATTATCGAGGTGTAATTGTTACAACAGACTCACACGTTAAATACTACACTACTTGCTGCGGTTTCGGAGCCAGTGGACAATACTAACTGTAACTTTCTTTTCATCTTGAATACTACTAGAAATGCTTAATAACACTTTCAATGTAGCTTATGCAGATATAAACTTTTCCACCTGTTCTCGCTTATTTAAAGGTTGGGGTCTCATTAGATCAAGCAAACCAGACCGACAAATAGACGTAAAGACTGCACATCCCACTTTTGACATCACGGTGGAATAACTTGAAAAAGTCATTAAGATGCCGAATAGTGATGAGGCAACGGTCTTAGATGGTATGAGGTGATGAAAAAAATTAAACATTTTAGGATCAAACGAAATTCACTAGTTTCGTAAGCATTTCTGTGTTGAAAAAGCTTCTGCACGACGAAAAAGCTCCAGGTGCATGCTATTGAAGGTCTCTCCCAGCCGTTTTAGGCATTCCCTTTGATAACACGAGATCTTGATAAGTAGTGTCCGACAATAGCTACTATTATCATTCGAATCCCGGTGCAATGCAGCACGCCATCCAACAAAGAAACGCAGTTGTACCATTATGGGAAAAATTTATCGGGGGACCCGGATGAACTCCCTTCCTTATGGTTTTAACGAAATTGTTTGAATATATTAAGCAGCATCGTCTTGACCCGCAAGACGACGGTACAAAAAATCACCAATTCTATACCACCGTCATATCTGCAGAAGTCGGACTATCTTCAGCTAGCTTCCAGATTCATACTACTGAAACGGAAACACGTATTGCCGTCACTTTTCACATGACCTGCAACTAACATCAGGGAATTTAATCAGAAAGCTCGACAAAAATATAGTTTCATAAGGTATTAGTTATCAAATGGTGTTCGTTTGTTCTGACATAAATGTAGGATGAATTCAGCGACGTTCTTAAGCTTGTGTTGTGGTTGTTTCCAATTGAAATGGAGAAGAAGGAAGTAACTGGTATGAAATATACCAAAGCGACAGATAATTTCGAATATATGGCTATAGTTGCATTAACTAAAGGAAAAGAGCGTCCTGGCTTACATCTAGCAAGATAAAATTGGGTAGAAACTGTACTATACACGAAAACTTACAATCGAGAAATTAAAATTCTAGCCAATTGTCACATCTTACGCACGAATTGTTCAGAATATTTCACAGAAAACACAAGACTGGATTCCAGTCCAACAAGAAGCATAATTTTTTATTGCTCTGAATTACACCCAATTTTAGAACCTTACCCACTGAGAGCAAATTTCGTGTTGCGGTTACGTGAACTTGGTCATAGAATTTTGCAATTAACGGGTACAATGGCATGGACTATAGTGGAAACGATAAAGACGGCCTTCATTAATGCCCACTGTCTTTCAGAATGACGAACAATTCTCTTGGAAAGTACCCTACCAGAAATAAGAAAACTATTTCCTGAGGCGATTTCTTCGACGGCACGACATATATGCTTCCGACTACCGCCACTGCCTTGACATGTCTGAAGCATCGCGATCATATGAGTTGACACTCACCAGCTTGAATCAGGACGGCTGGTCGCTTAAAATACGCATTTCCTACAGCTAGAGCAAATTCTCACGCAGAAATTGTTCTGATACGTACAAACTGTTGCGGGTACTTTTGCGGTAACATTTTCGGAAATTTTGCTATCACTGGTGGATTAAATGTAAATAAATTAGCTTTTAGCTTCCATTAGAGTGACATAGTAAAGAGGCGAATTGTAGTTTAAAAAATAAAATAGAAAATGGTCTCACAGTCGATGTATTCCACTGGTCCGCGAGCAGATACAAAACGATAACATGCCGAGCGCAGGGCAGCACTTCTTGTTTCTTTCGGAGTTACCAGTTCAAAAATGGTTCAAATGGCTCTGAGCACTATGGGACTTAACTTCTGAGGTCATCAGTCCCCTAGAACTTAGAACTACTTCCACCTAACTAACCTAAGAACATCACACACATCCATGCACGAGGCAGGATTCGAACCTGTGACCGTAGCAATCGCGCGGTTCCAGACTGTAACGCCTAGAACCACTCGGTCACTCCGGCCGGCTAAGCACAATAAAATGTTATAAATTGAAATTTTTGACCAATTCTGACATTACTGAAACTGAAATGACGAGAAGAAAAAAGTTTTCCTTACCGGGATTTAAAACTGGCATCTACCGCCGCTGTTTTCTACCGCGAATAAATATCGGTTTATTTAATCAGTAGACAGATGTGCAAACTGCTCTTATGGATAGCTCATAATTTTGTCGCAACGGGGGATACACCATAGTGGTGGACTACAACATATTCAGAGTTTTAAACATGGCTGCTTGGTTCAGTGACCGTTTATAAATTAAAGTTTAACTAAATAAGCCCTCGGTCACAATTCGTAGTCTCTTTGACCAGGTTTCAACAGTTCTATGAGTGCCTTCATCAGAAATTAAATATTTAAAGTGGCCTGTAACACAAGTACAAATTTATGGGAATTTTTTTGTACAAAAGTGTAAGTACTGACTAACAGTACAAGAAAGAGACAGTGCTTACATGCCACGTATAAAATAAAATCAAGCCAGAAAGGCTTTAGTCACAAAAATTTTTAAAAGAATACATGGAAGGCGAGCCACTGTGGCTGTGTAGGTTATTGAAGTATTAATTAGTATTGGGACTGGTTACCGCACAGAGGAATGTTCTCTAGCGGTCTCTTGTAGTAAGAGAGTAGCGAAAAGAGTTCAGAATACCTGTGAGAAAGTTACTTTATGCGGGTTGTATAGAAATCTGAAGGAACGTAATTCGGTCGTTTGGGAAAGTGGGCTACATGACGTCTATTACATCTATCTTTTTTAAGAGTATCTGCTCGTCAGCCTGAGAACCTTACAAGTTTGGATTAATAAAAGGGCCGTCGCTCTTATTTCATACGATCTCGAGAATATTACATGACAGTCGACACCGACAACAACGTGATCGGCACAGTGCATCACCGAGAAGTATTTTGTTTGGCGTATGAGTGTGCCACTGTTTTCCCATCTCTCATGTGCTCTGCATGCGGAGTGGACGGTCCGTTGTCAGCGACCACACAATGCAGACTGTGTTAACCGTTTCAGTAACTTGTATTACATCGACTCCGCAGTCAGCTGACTGGGTTCGGGTCCTTGCTAAGTATCCGATGGAACCAAGACTGGGAAACATTTTTATTTGCGGTGATGCACTGGCAACTGAGGCTAGCAACAACTTTACCTTTCGAGACTGTTTTGCTACGCGTATGGACAACTGTCATCATTAAAACAGCATTTCCTGGAGGTAGACGTTCTGATCACACAGGTATTGTTACGCTAAATGTATTGCAAGCTTGCAGGAGTTGTCTGAACGAATCATGGGTTATGTGGCGATGTGCTTCCCCAAACAGTCATCTAAACACTTCGCACGTTATCCGATAATTTCCTGTGTGGAATCACAAGCATTGAAGAAACTTTGCAGATACGTTTAAGTTTTGCAGTATGAGTCGTTTTACTGTCCAAAGATGCAGTACACCCGCCAAGTTACAATTAAAGCGCCACTTTATTGTATCTATATTTATGTTCCCTAGGTGGCAGCCACTGAATTAGAGGCGTTGTGCATAATGGAAAAATTTACTATTACAAAAAAAATCTAGGAGAGAAGTTAAGTCCCATAGTGCTCAGAGCCATTTCAACCAGATGATTACTTCAAGTTATTTGACGTTTTTAATGCTTCCAGCAACACTGTAGAACTTCAGTACTGTGTAGATGATGATAATCCTTCCTCTTAGTGCGGCGAACAGAGCACAAATGTCGAGGCTGTAGTAATTAAAGAGGACGTGGGGGAGGGGGGGGGGAGGATAGGGAGCTTGATGCTTATTGGTCTAGAGAGGGAGAGAGAGAGACAGAGAGAGAGAGAATGGCAGCGAATGACCTCGTTTTAGATTGCTATCCACCCCAGAATCGGCCGCAATCGATCGAGAGGCGTGGGCGGTGGTCTCAGCACATGTCGTCGACCAGCTGCCTATTTATCAGGGCTGGAAAGATTATAGCGTGGGCGGGATGTATCGCGCGTATCACAGGCCGCGGAGTCAGGCGCTCGGTGACCGGTTTCCTGGTACGTTGCGCATGAGCACGAAGAGTATTAAACGTAAGTTACTTTAGTTTATTTTTTTAATATGAGGCGTGTTTTTTAATTAAGTACCGTTTTGAAATTAAAAAAAGACGTGGTGAGATATCTCAATAATTTTATTTTTACGTGAAAGCCTGTACCTTAATCTACTTTTCTACATAATTTCCATCAATATTGAGGCACTTGTCATAACGTTGTACCAGTTTTTGAATACCCTCTTCATAGAAGTCTGCCGCCTGACTTGTTAACCACTACATCACCACTGCTTTGACTTCTTCATCGTCTTGAAGACGCTAACCACCGAAGTGTTTCTCCCAAATGAAGCATAGGTGGCCTACGTCACACCAGAGTCAAAGCAACAGTCCATGGAAGTTGAGCAAGGGCACGTTTTGCTACAAGACAAGCCCGTCCGCATGTGGCGAATCAGACCAAAGATCTCATCACATCTTTTCGATGGGAATCACTAGATCATCCTCCGTACAGCCCCGATCTTGCGCCCAGTGACTACCATCTGTTCCTGCACTTGAAGAAACACCTGGGCGGTCAGCGTCTTCAAGACGATGACGAATTCAAAACAATGGTGATGCAGTGGTTAACAAGTCAGGCGGCAGACTTCTATGAGGAGAGTATTCAAAAACTGGTACAACGTTATGACAAGTGCCTCAATATTGACGGAAATAATGTAGAAAAGTAGATCAAGGTACAGGCTTTCATGTAAAAATAAAGCTATTGATATATCTTAGCACGTCTTTTTTTAATTTCAAAACGGTACTTACTTTAAGAACACGCCTCGCACAATATATTTCCTGTGACATTCCTGTCCTATCATGGGGGAACTTTTAGAGTGCGATAACTCCTCAGGTGGTACACAGCAGCACGCCAGAGAAACGGCTACGGCGTGGCACGGGTCAAGACGGTAGTTTGCAGAACCTCGTGGCGTCCCAGCAGCATGGTGGCGTTGCCCACGGCAGAAGCTGGTGGCAGTCAAGGCTGGGCAGATAGGCGGAGGTGCGATGCGTCTTGTGCAGGGACTAAGCGGTCGCCCGTGCTGTGGGTAATGTTTCGTGACAGTATGATAGTTTCTGCGGCTAGTTCCCTGTAACAAAAACACTGTCATGTCTTCGCACACTAATAATGCATTGAGAAAGTAGACTTTGTACCTACCAACAGCGTATCTCTTATTTGTCCGGCCGAAGTGGCCGAGCTGTTCTAGGCGCTTCAGTCTGGCACCGTGCGACTGCTACGGTCGCAGGTTCGAATCCTGCCTTGGGCATGGATGTGCAGTGCGGAAATTTTTTAATGTGGAATGTTGGTGTAATTTGTTTAACTATAATATTACGCTGATTATTCAGTCTCATATTTTATGTACGTCTTTGACTGACTATCTTGAAAAGTGGAAGAAATCGCTGAAATTTCAGAAAAAAAGAAGTTACTCGAAATTAGAAAATAGCGGTCGGAGGTGGGAGTGCTCACAGAAAATTTTATGACGTGATTAATTTGTAGCTGCAATACCGTGTGTATGTAAACTTAGAAATTGTTACCGCAGCCAGAGACTATATAGATTCTGCCGCATCCCTTAAGACCCCAGTGGTGATAACCTTAACGAAATGGTAATGCTTAGTAACTGTACTTTAAAAATAAATAATAATGAGATTAGCTAAAGGGAACACCATCTACTTTAAATGAGATTCAAATCCAAATAAAGTGGTGGTTCATTATAGAAGTTCGTCCTAGTACACAAAAAGACCGATATACTTACAATACGAATCTATCTTTTTAGACAATTAATCAGCACTAGTATTATGTCCAGAGAAGGATAATGGATTCAAGCTGCAGTTTCCCTGAATGATGTGAATAAATTCCAAGTATCTCAATTTTACTATGCAGTGGTTCGTTGTCCGAACTAAAATGAAAACTTATCTTGGTATCTAATGGCGCTGTTGCATCGGTGTATAAAATGGTAAACTCCCACCTATTGAGCCATTAGTGGACAATATGTCTCGAGGGACCTGACGATGTGGGGCAGCACGAGATCTGCACCACCCCGGAATCAGCGGGTCGCGCTAAGTCGTCGAAACGACGTCCCAGGGCAGAAAACCAGAATGATCGCCGCCCCCCCCCCCCCCCCCCAAAGCAATGGAGCACGTGAAGTCACCTCTAAGACGACCTATTCAAGAGTGTTCACGATCGTGCGTCCCTGAACCGACTTCCCAGACACGGGAGCAAGCACCAATGGGGGAAAATATTATTTACTTCTTTCGTGAAACTTCAATGTCAAATGATTTCCCACCACAGACAATACCAAATAGAGGGCCAGTCACGGCACACCCCCCTCTCAAAGTTTGTTCTGGAAGTTCTCGTCCCATGTCAAGAAGCGATAGGCGAAGCAAAGTGTTGTTTATACAACCCAGGATTTCAAACACGCGAAGCGAACGCGACTGGAGCTCCACCAGGCCTGGCCGCTTCAAGAATAGTGAGTTCTGTCCATATGTTATCAGATGCAGGGCTAGCCCTTAACACTCACACCGGCTAGCCGGGCATCTGACAGTACGCCGCAACATCACAAATCTCCTCTTCCTTTGAGTGACTTAAAGAGTCCCACAAGCCCCACTCTTGTGGAACATAACGGCGCTGTTGCAGCGGTGTACGCTTATAAAATGGTAAACTCCCTCCCTCCCTCATAAGTCGCGACTTAATTCTCTCAACAGCGAGCAAACTTACTCATTACTCCCAGTGTTGTGTGAATCGGCCATTCCTCCAACTCCTGCGGAAACGAACTGCAACGTTCCCATGAATTCCCTTGTCCGTAGTAATATAAGTCCAGATGACCCCTGCACGTTTTATGAAATACATTACTCAGAATCAAGTACGGTAATCAGGCTTAAATAAAGTGATCAGAATCATGTGTCCCGTATACCTCCAGTCATGACAAGGATCATGTAGTGTTAGCTTATTAATGCAAGGAGGCAAGCCAGACGGCTTGTAACCTGTCATAGTAATTTAGTCACATGCAGTGCTGTCTTATTTTTTGCTGCCATTTTCTCCTTCCTCTTCCTACACAATACAGAGAGCAAATGACAAGGTTCTAGTTTTAAAAAAAAGGAGGCGGGGTGGTGGAGAAATGGAGAGGGCATGATTTGGTTCGTTCTCCCACCTTTTTATTTTTGAACAAATGCAATTGCCTCCGTGATCTCGTCCAATATTGTTACCTGGCCTCGTGCTGGTACAGTGGTCGGGTGATCAACATTTTTCGACCTTCGCGAGGTGCATGATCTCGCCACGTGCCAGGGGAAAGGGGAGGGTGCTCCCGGACGTCCTGTCAGTAACCTTGAGAAAAGATCGTTATATTAGCTACTATACCCCCTAATGCTCTGCTCCTTTTCAGCTGAAAAATTATTCCTATTTCTGATCTTTCATTTCCATCATTTCATTGCACACATACAGGTTGAACAATAGAGGAGAGAGACTGGAGAGTTTATCCATGAAATGTATTCGCAGTTGCGAATATCGACAACTATCAGCTGTATAATTAAATGACGATGGAAATTTGTCCCAGACGGGGCTCGAACCAGGATTTTCCGCTTATTGCGAGTGATCGCCTTACTACTAGGCTATTTGAGCACGCTCTATGGCCCGATCCAAAATTTCAAATACCGTCAACCAATTGTCTACGACTTGCACTCGCACGTTCATTATGTATATTCCAGTGCAGGGAAGACATTTTAAGAAACTCGCTTGCCCAGTGTTAGCACGATATGCATGTATGAGTGTCCGAAGGAACATTGCGTCGTACCTCTGAACAAAGCAGGTACTGTAACATCGTGTTGCAAAGTTTATAATTTTGTAATTAATGTGAATATCCGGTAATCCCACATGTACAATTTGATGATGGAATTTGTAATTCAGAAATCTACTCTGATCTAGAGTGTATTTATTAATAAAATATAGCAGTCGGCCAGTTAAACTTGTTGAAACAAATTGCGCCTGTGGACTCTCGAAGTCATAATATGACTGAGAATATGAAATTCAAATCGTGATACAGGTTTTGCTGTGGCGGCTCGTATAATATCACAGTGCAGAGGTACCCTGGTGACGTAGGTAGCAGCGTGTGGAATTTCTGTCCTGGGACACAACTCGATAGCGGGGGACCGTTCTGCATCGCTCCTTGCCGACAATGACGCTTAGGGTGCCGCCACCTAGAGCTAAATCGGTCCGAGTTCGCTGACCGAGATTAACTAGTTCTCTCTGTGACTGGCGGGCGCATTTAAATTGGTAATTCCGCTACACGCGACACAATCATAAATATGGAAATAGGTCGCGGCGGCGGGCTGGTGCGCGGTCCAGCCGCCTCGGCTGGCGGCGCTCCAGCGACGGCGTGTTTATGGCGCCGTGGCCGCTGCGTGCGAACAGCCGACGCGACGCAACGCCACGCAGGCCGGCGCCGACGCCACTGCGGCGCCGCAATTAACGCAGGCTTCCGCCCGCCCCGCAAGCCGGACGTGGACACTACTCGCCGTACAAAGTAATCACAGCCGAGCCGGCACAGTGTCATCCGCACGTCGTAAAACCATTTCCGATGGGGCTGCCAGATACCACTCGCACGGAACACAGTGAAGCGCAAAAGCGCATGCGCAATGCGGCTCAACAGATAATATGCGGGCCCTTCCTCAAGTGCATTTTGCCAGCTTGCAATGTAACGAATCACGCTCTATTCTGACCGTCCATTAAAGCTCAACACGGTGTGGTGCTAGTGCAGAAAATAGTTATACACAAGCATAAAAAATTGCAACACCAAAAAAATGTTAGAGCGACAGAAGCCATCACAAATGTAAAATGCTATTACACTACTGGCCATTAAGATTGCTACACCACGAAGATGACGTGCTACAGACGCGAAATTTAACCGACAGGAAGAAAACGCTGTGATATGCAAACGATTAGCTTCTCAGAGCATTCACACTAGGTTGGCGCCGGTGGCGACACCTACAACGTGCTGACATGAGGAAAGTTTCCAACCGATTTCTCATACACAAACAGCAGTTGATCGGCATTGCCTGGTGAAACGTTGTTGTGATGCGTACCATCACGTTTCCGACTTTGATAAAGGTCGGATTGTAGCCTATCGCCATTGCGGTTTATCGTACCGCGTCATTACTGCTCGCGTTGGTCGAGATCCAATGACTGTTAGCAGAATATGGAATCGGTGGGTTCAGGAGGGTAACACGGAACGCAGTGCTGGATCCCAACGGCCTCGTATCACTAGTAGTCAAGATGACAGGTATCTTATCCGCATGGCTGTGCAGCCACAGATGGGGACGTTGGCAAGACAACAACCATCTGCATGAACAGTTAGACGACGTTTGCAGCAGCATGGACTATCAGCTCGGAGACCATAGCTGCCGTTACCCTTGACGCTGCATCACAGACAGGAGCGCCTGCAATGGTGTACTCAACAACGAACCTGGGCTCTGAGCACAATGGGACTTAACATCTATGGTCATCAGTCTCCTAGAACTTAGAACTACTTAAACCTAATTAACCTAAGGACATCACACAACACCCAGTCATCACGAGGCAGAGAAAATCCCTAACCCCGCCGGGAATCGAACCCGCGAACCCGGGCGTGGGAAGCGAGAACGCTACCGCACGACCACGAGCTGCGGACACGAAACCTGGGTCCACGTATGGCAAAACGTCATTTTTTCGGATGAATCCAGATTCTGTTTACAGCATCATGATAGTCCCATCCGTGTTTGGCTACGGAAGCGTGTATTCGTCATCGCCATACTGGCGTATCACTCGGCGTGATGGTATGGGGTGCCATTGGTTACACGGTCACCTCTTGTTCGCATTGACGGCACTTTGAACAGTGGACGTTACATTTCAGATGTGTTACGACCCGTGGCTCTAACCTTCATTCGATCCCTGCGAAACCCTGCATTTCAGCAGGATAATGCACGACCGCATGTTGCAGGACCTGTACGGGCCTTTCTGAATACAGAAAATGTTCGACTGCTGTCCTGGCCAGCACATTCTCCAGATCTCTCACAAATTGAAAACGTCTGGTCAATGGTGGCCAAGCAACTGGCTCGTCACAATACGCCAGTCACTACTCTTGATGAACTGTGGTATCCTGTTGAAGCTGCAGCTGTACCTGTACACGCCATCCAAGCTCTGTTTGACTCAATGCCCAGACGTATCAAGGCCGGTATTAAGGCCAGAGATGGTTGTTCTGGGTACTGATTTCTCAGGATCTATGCACCCAAATTGCGTGAAAACGTAATCACATGTCAGTTCTAGTATAATATATTTGTCCTATGAATACCCGTTTATCATCTGCATTTCTTCGTGGTGTAGCAATTTTAATGGCCAGTAGTGTAATATACGGGCCCATCCTCAAGTGCATTTTGTCAGCTTGTAATGTAACGAATCACGCTCTATTCTGACCGTCCGTTAAAGCTCAGTTAGGAACATGTTCGTAATTTCTAACACGGCGTGGCGCTGGCGCAGAGAATAGTTATACACAGGCAGAAAAAATTGCAACACCAACAAAATAATTAACGTGGAGTAATGAAATTTCGGGAATACACTTCTCTGGGTAACATATTTACCTCGAACAGTCCACGGGTGTACTGCCGGTCCATAGTGTCCAACGGGCACAATATTTCGGCAATCAGACACGTCGCCATCGTCAGGTGCACTGACGAACCGAGCTCCTGAGGGCCAGAGGCACACTCGACTTATGTACCCCAACAAGTCGGCAGTCGCAGAGCACTGTTTGTACGAGAATCACGAAATGGACTACCAAAATACTAGGGTCTTGGCACAGACATCTAAATACTGGGATAGCGTCGTTAGAGAGACTATCGAAATTCGTACCAGGGACGGACTCATCAACAGAGATTGCGGCTATAACCTCAGCAAGGCATGGGAACCAGCACTGAGTCTAATTAAAAAGAGGCTCAGCAAAGAAAACGAACGAGCGACCAGGGTGGACGAGGCAGTGTCGGTGTACGACGCTATCACAGACGCCGACGTCAGCGTCTCAGCGACCGCCGACGCGCGGCCGCGGGCGCGGACCGCGGAGAGAACGCGTCACAGGGGTAGGGGATTTAAGACGGCTGCCCGCCCTCAGGAGCTCAGTTCGTCAGCGCACCTGACGATGGCGACATGTCTGATCGCCGAAATATTGTACCCGTTGGACACTGTGGACCGGCAGTACACCCGTGGACTGTTCGAGCAAGAAATACGCCGGGAGAAGTTGAAGAATCGCAACATATTTAACTGATTAACATTCCAATATCACTGGATAATGTAAGCGAGACAGAAGCAATCACAAATGTAAAATTCTAGTACATTAATAACAGATGTAATCGCAAGAATGTTGAAAGCAAGCATGCAAACGTGCATGAATTTGTTGTGTAAATGCTAGACGTCAGTTTTTGTGAGGGAGTTTCATGCCTGTCACACTTGGTCGGTCAGTACACGTACGGTTACGCTGCTTGTGGTTGACGATGGAGTTGTCGTCCGATGATGCTCAAAGGCAGACAGATCTGGTGATCGGACAGTCCAAGTCAACATGTTGCCATTCTATAGAGCAAAATGGGTTACAATAGCGGTATGTGGGCGAGCGTTATTCAATTGGAAAACAGCCCCTGGAATGCTGTTCATGAATGGCAGCACAACAGGTCGAATCACCAGACTGACGTACAAATTTGCAAACAAGGTACCTGTGATAACCACGAGAGTGCTCCTACTGTCACACTAGATAGTGGACCAGAAAATAACTGCAGTTGTAGTCGATTGTGTCTGGCACAAAGACAGGTTGGCTGCAGGCCCTCAACTGGCCTCCTTCTCACCAACACACATCGATCACTGGCACTGAGGCAGAGCCAGCGTTCATAAAAAAAACACAACAGACCTCCACGCAGCCCTCCAGTGAGCTCTCTGTTGACACCACTGAAGCCGCAGATGGCGGTGGTTTGGGGTCAGTTCAACGACGTTACAGAACGTCTGGCTCAGAACTGTGCGGGAAGTAAGCGATTTGTGACAGTTCGTCGTGTTACTGTGGTGCCAACTGCTGCTCGAATTGCTGCTGCAGTTGCAGTACGATGTGGAAGTGCCAAACGCCTAACACGATGGTCGTCCCTCTCGGTAGTGCCACTTGGCCGTCTGAAGCCCAGTCTTCTCGCGACCATACATTGCCGTGACCACCGCTGCTAGCAGTCATGTACAGTGGCTATATTCCTGCCAAGTCTTTCTACAATGTCGCAAGACTTCTCGTAGCCCTATTGCACGACCTCGCTCAAACTCAGTGAGCTTCTGATAATGACGCCTTTGTTGCCTTAAAGACATTTCTGACTAACAACATCTCACCACATTTAGTCATAAAGGTAACTAACGCTCATAACCGTTACAGCGCGGATGTAAAGAAAAACTGATTTGAATCCCCATTGTGGTGCTACTAGCGTCACTCTTATGCGACTGAAGCGAAACTTCAATAGACGTCAGTTTTCAGATGTAGAAATACGGCAACCATCTTTCTTTTATACAGCACTACTCTGTCTTGGTGTTGCGATTCTTTTTTCCGTCACTGTAGCTTCAAATTCATGTGCTGGTAATAAATAAACTTCTTTGCTGCTAAAGATTTCAATCGTCAGGTATCGTGTACACCAAGGGAGAGAACAGACGATTTACTCGTATTTCATATTTAACTATTAATACAAGCTCACGTTTCGCCAGTCTATGCTTCCTAATACATGGCTGTTTGGAAATTCCTGTCATAAACTACTAGGTCTATGAGAGGAGTGTGAGTAAATAATATTTTGAATAGGAACCCATGTCCTGAAACCTACCGTCTCCGTTCTTGGAGGGTTTCAATTCAGATGTTTAACTCACCCACTCCTGTATGAAGAACTGAACTAGGGGTGGAGCAGTGCAGTTATTAGGTAACAATTCAAATGGCTCTGAGCGCTATGGGACTCAACCGCAGAGGTCATTAGTCCCCTAGAACTTAGAACTAGTTAAACCTAACTAACCTAAGGACATCACAAACATCCATGCCCGATGCAGGATTCGAACCTGCGACCGTAGCGGTCTTGCGGTTCCAGACTGCAGCGCCTTTAACCGCACGGCCACTTCGGCCGGCTGTAACAATTCGAAAGGAAACATAACGAAACATACATTTATCGCTTAAGCACATTTGTTTGCATTAACACTTAAACATTACGTGTTTACATTATTCCAAAACAAAAAGAGCATACTCTACGTTCAGAACAGTATTGACGCATTGCAACAGCGGCTCCCGACGACCACCAGCGTTGTTACTGACATTGTACCTATGAAGTATGTTATGGTACACACTTTCTACCACCGCCTGATGTCTACTCAGTTGCCGGCCGGTGTGGCCGTGCGGTTAAAGGCGCTTCAGTCTGGAACCGCGTGACCGCTACGGTCGCAGGTTCGAATCCTGCCTCGGGCATGGATGTGTGTGGTGTCCTTAGGTTTAATTAGTTCTAAGTTCTAGGCGACTGATGACCTCAGAAGTTAAGTCGCATAGTGCTCAGAGCCATTTGAACCATTTTTTTTCTACTCAGTTTCTAGTGCAGTGGGCACAGCTCGTGCCACCAGATCTTCCTCTGTCTCTACAGCAGTCTCGTAAATTGAACTTTGCATACGTTAAGTGACATGAGGTGACCGTCTGACACAGTATACGTCATCCAGTCTACGCTGTTGGACCCCAGGACAAGTTGTAACACCGAAAATGCAGGACGCATGCCACCTGCTACCGACATATAAATTTTTTTGCTGAATTGTATGTAAATATTTGTAATTTAAATGCTTTCTTTTAATAAGTAAGGACATTGCTTCACTGTACGTGTAAATTTAGGTAGAAGTCTGTTGACATTTCATTGTATTTATCTGTGTCTTACTGTGAAACTTATAAGCTCTGGGAAAAAGCCAAAGGAATTGTTATTTGCATCGACTAGCAACGATAATAGCAGTGCTTGTGCGTTGTAAAATCTTTGGGTAGGGAGTTGTTGCGTGGAGCGCGCAGATAGGGGAGACGGGTTCCAGCGCTTGTAGTGCGCAGAAGTGTGGTGTTAACGCTCTCGCAGTAGAGAGTACCATTTCGGTGGCATCATGTACGTGCGCCGGCCACATGTCTAGTAGCAGAAGTAAGGACAGAGGACGGGAGGAAGAGGCTGTATTAGTTGTGATTGCCCATTCCTGTAATTAGCTGTGCTCCACAAGATACTACTGTCTTCAACAACAGCAGCAGTTCCAGCAACACAGATTCG
Source organism: Schistocerca americana (assembly GCF_021461395.2). Taxonomy (NCBI): domain Eukaryota; kingdom Metazoa; phylum Arthropoda; class Insecta; order Orthoptera; family Acrididae; genus Schistocerca; species Schistocerca americana. The sequence goes on along the minus strand of NC_060120.1, from coordinate 677,143,313 downwards.
TCGTCGGCTCCGAGCTTCATCGCATGCACAGCACTGAAATAAGACTGTTCATTGGCAGAAAGTAATAACGGCTAACCCAGCAGCACAACTGAATGTGATTTGATCGATAAAATTAATTTAAATAATAATCAGTTAAACTCTGGGCGATTGTGCCCTCATTGCCCTCAGACATTGTTACCAGGCAGGGCCCTAGTCCCTTTTTTCCTTATATGCTAACCGAGTGTCATAAGAAATAAATTGAATAGTTACAGCCAGTACATTAATGAATAATTTCGCTTTTAAGAATTTTAGCCTCAGTCTACTTTCAATTAACTGTTGTACAACAGAGGTTTCAGTATATGAGTAAAGTAAAGCAACTTCGTTTTTCAAGTTTGAGAATCAATCACTGGAAAAAATCCAAATCTAAACAAATGCACAAATTAAAAGTGCGGAAGTTTTATTTATTTTGCAAATAGCTTGGAGCAAACGGCTGTTTGGTTTAGTACGTATTCTATTATTTATTTCTGTTCAAGTCAGTAAAAAAAAGGCTCAGTTGGTCAGACATTAATTTGAAATACAATTTGCAAAATAAGTAACGGTAAAGTAAAAAGTGCTTGCTTTTTTTTCTAAATTTCTTTGATGACGTTACGTTGAGGTCACTGAAAGTCATTGTTCACGTAACGAAGCTCTATACTAACATACAGTTTAATTGCATATTTTCAAATCATTACTCTCTTGTTTTTTTTTCAAAAATTAATGACAAACATAACATAAGAGTGACTTCCCAGTTTTCTTTATTATTACATACACACTTAAAGTTAGTGTAAAAAAAGTGAGAACCTTCAGTTGCCCCGCCAGTGTTTAATAATTCATGCGTTTCTTTCCCCTCATCTTGTACAGGATTTTGGATCTAAATTGCCCTAGTGGGATAACTTTCATTTTTCCGAAGCATAACCCCATTCGGTTTAATAACTTTTTATTTTTAGTAGACTTTTCCATCAGAAGGGTCTGTTGTACATTTTCCTCCTACTCATTGGAATTATTTCTTCGGCATTCGGGAGGACGATGGTTCAATCCCGCGTCCAGCCATCCTGATTTAGGTTTTCCGTGATTTCCCTAAATCGCTCCAGGCAAATGCCGGGATGGTTCCTTTCAAAGGGCACGTCCGACGTCCTTCCCCGTCCATCCCTATAATCCGATGAGACCGATGACGTCGCTGTTGGTCTTCTTCCGCAAACAACCCAATTTCTTCGGGAAAGATAGCCTTATCCAATTATTAAAAATCCATTAGGCATACACGCGATCCACGGTCATATTTTATATCGCAAGCAGCATAGGCCGATTAATGAGGAGGAGGTTACAATTCCATTAAGAAGTGGTCCTGAGATGAAGATCCCACACATTGATTCAATTTATGTGTATCTGCCAATGAGGCTAGAAGACTTGAAATCGATCAAGTGTTTTCAATTGAAGACTGTTTAACTGCAGTATAATTTCTTTTTTCCTATGAAAATAACTTCCGTTAGCGTCCACTGGAAGCGCCACTGACCTGATAACATTATCAATACAGGAGCATGATTCATCTGTGGTCATACTCAGAGCGAACATTTCAATCAATGCAGAAGGTTTGTTCATGGTCAAGGAAAAACTGCACAGAGAACTTCTGTGAACCCATGTTCTACATTTACATCTACATTTATGTCTATACTCCGCAAGCCATTTTACAGTTTGTGGAAGAGGGTGGTTTCTCACTTCTCCCTTTTCCTGCTCCAGTAGCGCATGGTTCGCCAGGAATAAAGATTGCCGGTAAGCCTCTCTGAGGGCTCGAATGTCCTGAATTTTCTCTTCACAGCCCTTTCGCGGAATACACGTAGGTGGAGGAAATACACAGGTGGTTTGGAAATTCCGGTTACAGACTTGGACTTGGAGTGGACAGGTAATATTCTGGATTGAAATCCATGGCCGGAAACGTACCACTTCCTTGCCACTACCATTTGAAAACGAGTTGGTAATGCGACCACCTTCACAAGTAACTTATTAGGAGTGGCCCAGTACATCACTGGTTTTACATTTAGACTGGCCTAAGGAAGTGGTTGTGTACTCATTGCCAGGTTCTCTTCAACGTGATGCAGTACAGCCTCTTCCAATTATTGTGTGCGACATCTACTCGTAGCACCATAGTTACGCCTGCTGAAGATGAAGGCAACGCTGTTCCGAAATTGTGGCTAAAAGCGTATACGATGGAGTTTGAGTCGGGCGTTGTGGACAACAATCTTGATAAAGGCGATGAGCAGCGCTCTCGTTACCGTGAACTGCGCCATTCAGAAGAATCAAGTACGTGTATTCTGCAAACGTGTACACAACCACTTTGCTCTAACACTCATAGAGACGTGGACGAGGATCGAACCAGGTCAGAGAGGTAGGATGGAGGTCAACTGATTTCAGCCGTTCCGACATAACCACCCCCCACCATGACTACTCTGTTGGATACATATCTAGCTAACATGTTTTCAAATGGCTGTAGCACGGAAATGGTACATTTGCTGACATGGGTTCCTATCCAGAATATTACATAGTTGCTCCCCTCTACAACTCCTTGAAGTTTATAATGGTAATTTTGGAACACCCTATATTAGTTGACTGTACACTTGGTATCACCCAAAGATCATAGCGGCACAGCAAAGTCGACTACGCACATCGATACCACAGACATCACTGATGATTCGCTGCAATCCGTAATGACGAATGAGAGAGGCTGAAGAAGACACACCCTCTCTCTTAGCACAGCAGCACCCTTGCATGGAGGTCAATTTAGAGCCGAGCATGAAAGTGCTCTGCCCCAGCTCTTGACGTCAGCTGAAGCAGTTAACGTCGCTGCATTGGACTAGAGAGTTATTCAAGTCTTAGTCGGAAATGTACTTTTGTAAATGTTGAACATTTTACTTCAAGTGAACAATTTACTAGTTAGTGCATCAAGTGATGCTCTAATAGTCAATGACAGTTGTAAATTATAAAGGGCTCCTGATTGTGTCAGGTTATGTAAATTCTTTTATTATTCATGTAATATAGTGAACTAATATTTCATATTTTGTAAGTGACATAAGTCATCTCCCAGAGTAATCTAAGACCGCACATTTATGACCAAAAGATTGTAGTTACGTCTGATCATAACTGTACACCCGCGGAATTTTAACAGCTGACCAGACAGTGATGCGGAACGCCTCTGACAGCTTCTGCCTCTAGAGTATGATGAGCTTCTCGGTGATGCTTTCGTACTTACTACATGAACCTATAAGAAAACGTGTTGCTCTTCTTCGGATCTTGTCTGTTACCCCTATCAGTCCTACTATTCGCTATACTCGTGTCAGTTCAGGCGAAACATTTGCTCTCTTCTTGTATCTAAATAACAGACTAAAAGAAAATAGCAAACAAATAAATGACTCATATGAATCCTATCTGCTGCAGATCCCACATTGACGAATGATATTCAAATATTGGTCGAACGAGTAGAGTGTCTTGTGAGATACTTCCTTTGTTGATGGACTCCATTTCCTGAATATTCTTCCAATGAATCTCACTTACGCATTTGCCCTACCCACGATTAATTTTATGTGAGTGTTTCACTTTAAATCGCTCCCTATGCATACTCATAGATATTTTATGTCAATAACTGCATCTAGTGATTGTTCTGCAATCGTGTAATCTATATAAATAAAAATGTGAGTGTTGATTTGTTCAGAATTGTGTTTCTCTGAAAGTTCTTGGCAAGTTGCACTGAAATTTTGACGCAACATTTAATTCTAATACAGATTTGTTTTTAAGTACCTATTTCTTTAAGATTTTTTTGTAATAAAGTTTCCCTGTTGTTCCATGTACAAAAATTACAAATTACATAGCTTTAAAAGAATAGATGTATAAAAATACATACACATTCCAATGAAACGTTGTGTCAAAAGTTCAAAGCATTTGGTCGAAAGTTTTCGTAAATTTCCCATTAGGAACATTTCCACTTTCTATACACGGAAAAACGTAGATGTTCTTCTATTGAAAATCTCAAATCTCCAAACTTTCTTCACGAATTGCATTGAAATTTGACACAACGTTGCATCCAAATATTCAAATGTTTTATGTACCTACTGGAACGCCAGCTGGTATGTATGCAATATGATGTAACAAAAGGGCGTGTTTTAGGTACCCTATTCTTTATTATATATACATTTGTTACCAAAGATATCAGACAACACCTTTCCGAATTACTTCGACTTTTTACCCGTTACTGTAATAACCGTTTAACACCTACATACTTACAATTTTAAATATATAGATACATATATTTATATATACTATAAAACAGTGAAACGTTATTACCAAACAGGAAAGTTTTATTTGTGGTTTATTGGTTTATGATTACGACAGCAAAACCTGAATTTGCAATAACAATAAATAAGGGTCAAAGTCAGAGAGGAAAGGGTGCGGGCGGGAGAGGAAATGGACAGAGGGTTGACAGGAAATTAACGTAGAAAACGTGAATGAGAGAAGGACAGAGGGGCCAGGAGGGGATGGAGAATAAAAGGGAGAGAAGATGCACAGAGAAAGGGGCAGGAAATGCGAGAGGGGGAGACAGAGGAGAGATGAGGTGATACACTGAGGGACGGTGCGTGAGAGGAGCAAGAGAAGATAGAGAGAGGAAGATGGGAAGAGAGAGGGGGAGGAGGTGATGTACAAAGTGAGGGGAAAGGAGGAGATGGACAAAGAGAGGGGTAGGAAAAATGGACAGAGAGAAGGGAAAGGAGGAGATTATAACGTATATACAGTTTCCATACATATTAGAAGGGTTTACTATCTCTTTTGCATATTTTTGATTTAAGCAGATTGGTCCACAGCGAAGTATGACCATGGTACAGCTAGTCATGCAATAAACGATCTTTCTGTCTATCGCAATACATTTGTTTGTTACCACTCCCTCGACCAAGCTTGAACCCTCTGCAGGTCTTCTTGTATTTTGTTACGGTTTCCGACGTTTTATACCGAGTTGTTTACATACAGTGTAAAAAGTAACGGGCGTATAACATTCCCTTGCAGCACGCCTCAAATTACTTTTCGTCTGGAGACTGCTCCCGGTTCAGAATGGCATGCTGCGTCCTGTTTGCTAGAAACTCTTCGATCCAGTCACACAATTGGTCTGATATTTCGTATTTTTTCGTTGGGCTGCATTGTTACTGGACGGCTCTCACGACTAGTAGCGAAAGAAAGCGGATTTTACTGAGTGGTCTTGGAGACGCAGTAGCGGCATTCCCTGGCCTTTGTTTCACCGCAGTAGCGTGCGCCGCCGGCCAAGGACAAAGCGAGGCCTGCAGACGCGATGGTCTACAGAGCGCAGGCGGGTCGCATCTGCTGCTGCTGCTGGTGGTGGTGGTACCGCGGCTGCGGCGGCGGCTGCGGCCGTGTGGGCGGCAAGTAATTCGGCAGACGCGGCCGTAATCGGGCGAAGGTGGCGCGGCGGCAGCGGCTGCGGCTGTCCGGCGCAATTTCGCGGTCGGCGCCTGCAGCAGGACCAGAACCAGGCAGGGGGAGCCCTGCTCCATATGCAGCAGCGGAGGAGGAGCCGCCGCCAGGTGGCGCCCAGCCGAGCGGAGATACACGGGGCACATCTCCCGTTACGGCTTCCCGACAAGTTACAACTCTCTGACCTCCTTCTGCGGCGCAGTTCCTGCAATGAGATCAACTTTTCCTCGATGCATTGCTTAATCTCCGAATGATAACGACTTCAGTATAACAGAAGATAATAAACACCAAAAAGCAACACTGTACCCTGCAACATACCCCCTTTTATGTAAGTCTGTAGACTTTGGTGGCCATTGTCTTTGAAGGTAAAATGTTGTAGGATGTTAGGCCACGTTGTGTTAATTTTGAATTTCTTCTAAACGATCGACGTTCCAATCCCATACAGGGATCTCTTACAGGATCGTTTGACTTCGCGGTTAGCTAAGCGTGAACACTAGAAGATCCTGAAGGAGGTCCCAGCAGAGAGATGGAAACGTCAAGCGTGTGACTTGGCATAATATCTCCTTCCAAGGAATACGTGTTGTAGCCACCTGTACGACAACTCATTATCTTTTTTGGCAACCCGTTACCTGTTCTTCTATCAACATGATCTTCCATTTCATTCTGTTCTCTTTTATTTTGTCATTAACTGAATATATTTTTAAATCTGATATTGTTTCATTCCTTGCTTTATCTATATTATTACAGGCTCATTATATCTCATCAACTTCATCTCTGCAGCCAGTATGTGTGATTTTCCTTTGTTTGTTACTGTCCATGATTCGTAACCATATACAAGAGAGGGTACTAGAATTTCATTTGTTCCTTTTCTTGTTTTTCTTTTTCAAGTTCTTCCAGTAGTTCTCCAGATAACTTGATATTTACTAATTTTCTTCTCAATGTCTTTGCCATAGTTCGAAATAATATCACACATTAAGTATATGAAGTGGGACACATGTTCTAAAATTTTAAATAGTTTTAAATGGGAAATGTGTTCTAAAATTTTCTTATTAACCTTTTCCTCAATTTCTTTGTCATACTTCAAACTAGTATAAAAACTTAAGTAATTGGAGAGGGACACATGTCCTAAAATTTTTTGGTCAATATAGTTCACGTGTGACCTGCCAGATTTTGGCGTCCAAGTTCGTTCATGAACTATTTCGACATTAAGTATGCTGGGAGAAGCTGAAGAACGATAAAATTTTATTCTTTACTTTTAATTGTTGATATGACTGGAGTCTTTCCTTTGAAATCCATTATGTTTGTCTTATTAGCAGATACAGTTAAGTTGTAATATATCACACTTTGGCTCAGTCTATACGTTACTCTTTGTAAATTATATTTTGTTTACTGCATAATTATCTAATATAACAGAGTACATAATAGTGCACTAGATCCTATTTAAATTCTTAAGTATACTTTATCTTTCCATCTCACAACTGGCCATCAATATATAAATTAAATAAAGTGAGTAATAGACAGCACCCTCATTGAACACCTTCACTTATTGAAATTTCATGTGACATTTTCGAACCCAAACTTATAACTATTTTTGTATTTATACAAAAACTCTTTAAGATATATTAATATCACAAAGTTGTCTACAAAAACATTTTATTTCCACTATTTTTCACAAAAAGGGACTTTTACATTATCAAAAGCTTTCATATAAGCAAGAAATGCTAAATCCGATTCTGTGCCAAATTTGGGACAGCTTTTTCAATAATTTGTCTTATTAACATCACACAAATGTCCCTTTCTGAAGCCTGATTATTTTTCTGAGGCTACTGCATCTGCAACAGTTTGTAATCTTTGATTAAGAATTTTCCCATAAATTTTATATCTTCAATTTAGAAGACTTATTCCTCTATAATTTCCTATTGCCTTTCTTAAATATAGGAATAACCTTAGCTGTGTTGCTTGCTTCAGGTACAGAAAAGTTTTTCCAACACCTACTCAGTAAATCGAGGAAGAAAAATTCTAAACTGGTTCCTCCATATTTGATTAATTCAGCATTAAAGCCATCTAGGCCAGTAGCTTTTCTATTTTTTGTTGAATTTAAGGCTGCTTTTACCTCATTTATGTCTATTTGATGTACAGAGTTACCAACACTTTTTATGAAATAACTTTCTTCACTGTCTTCATCAAACCATAAATTTCTGTAATGTTGTATCCATTGATTTTCTGTTATTCCATTGATTTTTGTTGTTATGTTAATGCTTGGAGTGTCATTCCCCGTTTTATTCATATACATCATAAGTTTAAACATTGTATTCTATCTTCTGTGACTGTCATGTTCAACATTAGCAAAGAACCCATCTATGGATTGACATGGTATAATTTTATTAAATTCTTTGTTTTATTTCTTTTCTGTTTATATACTTCCCAGGCTTCATTTGTTCTTGTTTGTAAACAGGCTTTATAAGCATTTCGTTCTTCTCTAATATTATTAGTTGTTTTCAGACTCCTTTACCAGTGTCATACATTATTTTTCCTAAGTATTTCAATAGCTGTTTTCAACATTGCTGTCTTTAATTCTTCCCTGTCTTCTTCTTTGCTGTCTTTAGTTTCAAGCGTCTGCAATTCCTCTGTGAGTCTTTGTTAATACAAATTAATTGTGCTTTCTTCCTGTAAAAGATGAACTTTATATTTCAGTTCTTGACTTTGGGTTTTCTTTACATTTGCTTCTTTCCTCCATACTGCTCCTATTTCAATCTTTGGAGTAACTAGGAAATGAACAAAGCATATTTTATTACCACTAAATACATGAGTGTCTATAATTTAAGTTTTTATTTTGTTTGGCCATTACATAGTAAATTACTAAGGGTGAATCTCTTAGATTCCAGGTGTACTTATTTATGTTTTTCTTTCTGAAGAAAGTGCTTTGTAACGTCTCTTAGCAAAAGACATATTATGTAATAAAGAGAAAGCATTATGTGTCAGGTTTTTTTCTTGTATAAAATTATGTACTGTTTTTTTTATTTATTTTAGATAATATCTGTGACGGCGAGTATTGAAACCGCCACAGACGATACTTATTAAATATCAAACAAAGATGAGTATATGTGACTAGTATAAATAATACAGAACGAACATTAATTTCTCTGTCCTCTTCTTGGAGTTACGTGAGTAGGATAGCCTGTGACGTTATATTGTACGTTAGCGTAGCACTCTTTTGTCAAGATTGTAAGAGGGACGCCATTAGACATAGGCTTGGAAAGGTGTAATTAATTGAATTGTTTAAATGTTTTGAATAGAGTTACTTAGTGAAACCTTGCATTATGATTTGTAATAAGCTTGCCTGGTATTTTATCCCATCCCTTTAAGACATTTTCAGTTATTTAAATATTATTCATGGTGCAGAGCTGCGCTACGAACGAACGAGCCGCTGCCGCGGCGCATTCAAACTGCATTAAATTAAATCTATCATACCGCAAAGAAGCGGGCAGGTAATAGTGAAATAAAATTATTTCTTTCAGCTTTCGGAATTGCAGAGCAGAGCAGCAGATTTTATGATGTGTTTTACAGGTTGATGCGGGCTGCTGATAATATTTTACTAACAGTGCAAAAAGAGAATTTACCTTCATAACAAAAGACATCTTGCTGTGCGTAGTTCTGGTCTGGCAAACCTTAAAGTAAAAACATCTTTTTTCTCCGATAATAGTCTCATGTTCTTGTGTTAGTCATGGTACTTATTGTTGTTTTACTGTTAACAAAAATGCACTGCAAAATTTTGATGTTGAACAATCATTGCGTACTGTAACATCAGTATTGATAACGAAGTAATTTTCATTAACCTTTTCAATAACTATAAAGTAATGTAGATATGTTGAACTTTATGGCGAGTTACAGTAACGAAAAAATGTTTCTTTAATAGAAAGCCAGATCCAGAACAATAAGAACATAATATATTTTGGTTTGTTGAAAATTAATGATCCAAAGAAAGTCATAGCACAGCATCACTAAAAGGTATTTTGGGGCTCTTTTCGTAATAACATATTTTATTTCATATATTAGTTGTTACGTGAGAAATAATAAAAACAAAGCAAATAATAATAGAGTAAGTGAAAGCTTCTAATTTCTAGCACATTACATGTAGTAAAAGTCATTGCTATATAACAGAGTACATAACAGTGAACTATATCCTATTTAAATTCTTAAGTATACTTTATCTTTCCATCTCACAACTGGCCATCAATATATAAATTAAATAAAGTGAGTAATAGACCGCACCATCATTGAACACCTTCACTTATTGAAATTTCATGTGACATTTTAGAACTCAAACTCATAACTATTTTTGTATTTATACAAAAACTCTTTAAGATATATTAATATCACAAAGTTGTCTACAAAAACATTTTATTTCCACTATTTTTCACAAAAAGGGATTTTACATTATCAAAGGCTTTCATATAAGCAAGAAATGCTAAATCCGATTCTGTGCCAAATTCGGGACAGTTTTTTCAATAATTTGTCTTATTAACATCACACAAATGTCCCTTTCTGAAGCCTGATTATTCTTCTGAGGCTACTGCATCTGCAACAGTTTGTAATCTTTGATTAAGAATTTTCCCATAAATTTTATATCTTCAATTTAGAAGACTTATTCCTCTATAATTTCCTATTGCCTTTCTTAAATATAGGAATAACCTTAGCTGTGTTGCTTGCTTCAGGTACAGAAAAGTTCTTCCAACACCTACTCAGCAAATTGAGGAAGAAAAAATTCTAAACTGGTTCCTTCATATTTGATTAATTCAGCATTAAAGCCATCTAGGCCAGTAGCTTTTCTATTTTTTGTTGCATTTAAGGCTGCTTTTACCTCATTTATGTCTATTTGATGTACAGAGTTACCAACACCTTTTATGAAATAACTTTCTTCACTGTCTTCATCAAACCATAAATTTCAGTAATGTTGTATCCATTGATTTTCTGTTATTCCATCGATTTTTGTTATTATGTTAATGCTTGGAGTGTCATTCCCCATTTTATTCATATACATCATAAGTTTAAACATTGTATTCTATCTTCTGTGACTGTCATGTTCAACATCAGCAAAGAACCCATCTATGGATTGACTATGGTATATATTTATTAAATTCTTTGTTTTATTTCTTTTTGTTTATATACTTCCCAGGTTTCATTTGTTCTTGTTTGTAAACAGGCTTTATAAGCATTTCGTTCTTCTCTAATATTATTAGTTGTTTTCAGACTCCTTTTCGAGTGTATACATTATTTTTCCTAAGTACCTCAATAGCTGTTTTCAACATTGCTGTTTTTAATTCTTCCCTGTCTTCTTCATTGTTGTCTTTAGTTTCAAGCGTCTGCAATTCCTCTGTGAGTCTTTGTTAATACAACTTAATTATGCTGTCTTCCTGTAAAAGATGAACTTTATATTTCAATTCTTGGCTTTGGGTTTTCTTTACATTTGCTTCTTTCCTCCATATTGCTCCTATTTCAATCTTTGAAGTAACTAGGAAATGAACAAAGCCTATATTATTACCACTAAATACATGAGTGTCTATAATTTTAGTTTTTATTTTGTTTGGCCATTACATAGTAAATTACTAAGGGTGAACCTCTTACATTCCAGGTGTGTTTATTTATGTCTTTCTCTCTTAATGTCATGCCATTTACATTTGAAATTATTTCACAAAATGTGTCTATTGTACCTACTGTTGATACCTTTCTTATTCTTGTATTTAAGTCTTCAAACATTAACAGATCATCAGTTTTTTACATTTATTTACTTTTACTTGCAGCTCTTCAAAAGAGAACTCAGGATCTTCATGTTTTTCCTTCTTCAAGTGTATATACTTCTGTGGCATATAAATGTCCTCTATCACTTTTGAATTTAGTAAGAATGCCTAATACACTCACTATTCATTTGTTCAACACCACTGAACATTAATGTGTAATTATTTAAATCTTTTTTTCGTCCCAGTTTCTTCTTTGTTTCCGTTATTACAGCCATGTTTTTTTTTCTTTGTTTCAAGTTTCCTATAAGCTCTAATTCCATGGTATTGGAACCTCTCTCTCCTGCTCTTCGAGTCATTGTACGAAGTGCCTGGTCTCACAATGCCTCATTGACCATTGCAATCCCCATAGTAACCCAGGCAAGGAACACTTACAAGGTCGTGTCACCTGGGCCAAGTGAGCCAAGGTTTTTTAAAGAGTTGTTTCTCCTCCCCCTCCCGCCTTTGTTAGCTGGGCTTGAGGCCCAAATTTAAAAATTTAAAATGCTGTCATAATATATTGATAATTTTAATAATTACAATTATAAACTATTTATTTCCTTGGGACAATGGAACTCATGGGTCACAAATTACCCAGACTATATTCACCTAGTATTTGAGAATGAGAGGACTTAGTGATTTCCAACAATTTTTACATAATTTCAAACCTTCAGAAAACGTTATAACACTAACAGCCTGCACAAAATGATGAAAGGAAATAAAGTTCACAGTTTACTTCATTTTCGCTGTTCACACAGTAAAACGTTTTGATCATGCATAACGTTTTCATTTATTATTTCTTTACTGCCAACTCTGTTCAGAACACATTTTGCAGACAGTAGAATCCCCACATAGTACTAAATCTTCCTGCAGAAATATGTCGTCATACGACACATATTTCAGGAGGTATGATGTAAGCATTACGATGGTTTAAAAACTAGCTTTTGGTGAAATGGACCACAAATTAATGAGAGTCACTAACTCAGTGTAGATAATGAGAGCGCTTAGCGTTAAACATAATTCCAAACCATTCCTAACTTTTTCTCTTGTATGCTCTTGTGTTAAGTCATTTGCAATCAGAACTCTGAAGTCTTTTCGCAGAAGGGTGTTCGAGTCTTTAATGAATCAGGGGTTTACTGGTTCTAGAAGATTTTATCTTTAGTCTTTCCCTTTGTTTGCGTTTTGAGTACGATTTTCTGTACGACGGAGCATTTCATATAATGATCTCTATGGCAATAGCCCTAGAAGTTAACATTAATTTGAGCAAGGCGTCGACGCTCGTCTGTCCCGTGAAAATGGAATAAATAGTTGTTGCTTGCTTAGTAAAAAATTTAACACCTTTCTGTCTGGATTGGTGATGTCTAAGCGCATGTGTTGCATTGTTAAAAATTAAGCCTTAATTTCTGTAAGCTCACTATGTTGTTAAATCTCATTATGTACTTAAATTCAGAGACCGAGAACTAATTTTCGTCAAAAATTTTAGCACCATCTTCCAGAAATGAGTGGCACTGCATCCTTACCACAGACGGGTCACAGACATGTAACTCTTTGAGTATGTACGATTATTTCTTTTAGATCAACAGTACGGAACTGGAGGTCATATTCATTTGTTTCTCTTTTGTAATCACACAAGCACTCTGCGTACCATCACGTCCATATAGCAAAGACGTTTAATTTTTTAAGAATCAAATTACTGAATTGTTCATTTTTCATTTGGTGTTACAACCGAACATAGGCTTCTATGCCCATCACAGAACCTAATGGGAGCGCTATCTGCAGTTGCATCATTACATATGAAAATCGTACTAAAAGTGAGGTATTCACAAAAGGGGAGATGTTACAACCCTCCCCAGCATTAAAGCAATACCTAATATTTATAGTTTGTTTATTATAGTAACGTGTTTTGTATAGATTTTGATCCTCGACACCTCGTATCCTACTGCAGGTCAGGCATTTCTAGTTGTTCTGGCGTAACCATAAGCGCCAGAACGAAGACGAAGAACTGAAAACCAGAGAAAGCGGTGAGGAAACGTCGGCCGATAGCGCGCTGACAAGGACCGAGCCGTGCCAGGAGCGACCCCTGCAAGAAGTGAATATAAGAGCCGCTCCTGCCAGCCTCGTCCGCTCAGATCGGCTCAGTGTATAGACATTAGTGGAACGCATCTGTGGAGCGTGCTACAAGAACAACTAGATGTGATCCTAATCAATAACTAGTCTGGACTTTGCCTATAGCGAAGATTATTACTGTTTGCATGTCACTTGCGACACCGATATAACTCCGAAATTACGTATTGTCATTTGCTTTATAGAAATAAAATTACTGTTTTTGCTTGAACTGTTGTATAGCATTCCGAGAAGGCAGCCTCATTTAGGCACCCTATAAGCGATGAGTGGGCAAGTGCCAACACTAGTTGTCTATATAAATTTGCAACAGTTGGTCATGTATTGACATTCTAAATAGTGAGAGGTCGCAATTATGAACCCGGAGCATCTAAATAACTTACCAACTAATCTGCCCGGTTAGAAATGTCAAAGAGTTTCTACTTTCAGTTGTTTCACCTATAGATGTCAGGAGACTAATGGCAGTGATCGGAATTCTGCAACCTCAGTATATGCCATCAAATGGGACATTTTTTTATGTAGCAATCTCCTATGTTGGCTTTCACAACGCAAAGTATAGCGAATACTCACAGTACTTCACGAAATCGGAGTATAGGAATTCTTATGAGTGAGCTGAATTAAAACTGACAGCTCGAGCGAATGAGAGCGCCAACAAAAATACAGTGCCAATACTTAGTGCGTAATAAAACTCCAGCGACAAACTTCGAAAGTTTGTAGAGGGCGTCGAGAGAAACAAACTGTGAATACGGAGACGCTATGCAATGACACTGCATAGAGTAGAAGTTCCAGGGTCGCCTTCTGCTAGGCCGCCCGTTCGGCAGCAAAAGTGAGTCAGTGCGCTGACGACCACTCAGTAGCACATTCAGCAGTGAGTCCCCAGTCATTCGACACTTTGGATGGCTTCCAACCATTCCATGCTTATCACAACACTGAGTCAGCTGAAGGATTCAAGCTTGGAGGCAGGCGTTGGCCCATGTCCTTAAAACGATCAGTTGCAATGGCATATACAGGATGATCAAGTAAAAATGACACTGGGAATATTGTGGGAGTGGAGAGTGCTACTGATGTGCGATTTTCTCAAAATGGATTAATAGTTAGGTGCACGTATTGTTAGCCAATAAACAGACTGTATTAATACTTAGAAAGTGAATTCTTATGCAAACTTGCACTTTTTTAAATGGAACGATGCCAAATGACATTAACAAACTAAATGTAGGGTAAATTAGAATGTTTCTGGTGTTGTTGTAGGATTCTAGTTCGAGTCGTTTACGAGACATGGTATTTTGAAAAATTTCCACACCAACACCAGTTTGTGCCATTCAACCTGCATAGTTTCTTGGTACGATATTGCGTTTGCTTACAGTGAGCTTGTGTGTTCCCTAAGTGCATTGCCACTTGCTATTCAGTTAGTGCGTGACAACCCAAGCAGTAGCCGTCCGGGGTGGTCGAGTGGTTCTAGGCGCTACAGTCTGGAACCGCGCGGCCGCTACATCGCAGGTTCGTATCCTGCCTCGGGCATGGACGTGTGTGATGTCCTTAGGTTAGTTAGGTTTAAGTAGTTCTAAGTTCTGGGGGACTAATGACCTCAGAAGTTAAGTCCTATAGTGCTCAGAGCCATTCAGAGCTCAAGCAGTAGGTCGTGAGTGGACGATTGGATTTACCAACGCAGGGAAAGCCCGCATGCTCATGGTGTACAAAGAGTGTAGGAAGAACTCTACTTGTTCTCTTACGGTGTATACTTGAAGATATTCCAACAGACGTCAGCCATCACGGCAGTTATTTATCAACCTCTTCAGCCAGTTACGTGAAAGAAGTAGTGTAATATCTAGACAACCAAACAGAAGGGAACAAGCTACGACAGAAGAGGGCTAAATTAACGTTCTTGTTGCAGCCGCAGATGACCCGCCCTTATAATCCTGCAACAAATACCACTAATATTCTAATTTACATTACTTTTAATTTGTTACTGTCAACAGCATGGTTCCATTTTAAAAAGTGTATGGTCAAAAATAATGCACTTTCTAACTGTTAATACAATCTGTTGATTGGCTGCCGGCCGGTGTGGCCGAACGGTTCTAGGCGCTACAATCTGGAACCGTGCGACCGGTACGGTCGCAGGTTCGAATCCTGCCTCGGGCATGGATGTGTGTGATGTCCTTAGGTTAGTTAGGTTTAAGTAGTTATAAGTTCTATGAAATTGATGACCTCAGCAGTTAAGTCCCATAGTGCTCAGAGCCATTTTTTTGTTGATTGGCTAACGAAACCATGTCTTGACTACCAATCCATTCTGTCAAAAACCACACATCAACAACATGTTCCATTTTCTCATTATCTGAGGCACAAGCTTTAGTAATTCACCCTGCATATTCAAAATCTCTTCAGTAGTTCCTCAGACTAGCCCAAAAATCGAGAAAGATGCGAGCAGCGGGTTTCAGTTTATGTATACAAAGAGACAGGATTTAATAAAATATTTTTATTTACATACTAAAACGCGTCCACAACTGATATTTTATGTTGGTCTATTATGCTTTAACGGATGATGAATGCAACGTATCTTCTATAGCAAAAAATATTTTTATGTGATATAGTTGCAGTTTAATAATTTTCGGATGTTTTCTTGTAGTGTGAAACCTTGTTTGTCGCCAAATTTCATGAGTAGGTCACGGGAAGGATTGGACAAGTGAGTTCTCGAGTATCAAAATATGTGACATAAATGGCCGTATCTTTGAACTGACTCAGAAAGTTAATATTTTAATACCACCAACGTACCATAGATTTTAATATATGACATAAATTTGAACTAGATACGACTAGACTATCCGTTCTTGAGAACAAGGGTTCTTAAAAGTTGGACAGACAGACAGACAGGAAGACGGACTGACGGATAACTAAGCTATCCTGTAAGGGTTCCGTTTTTACAAATTGAGACACGAAACCCTAAGAAGCATCCCTTCTGCATTCCTGAAAACAAATATCCTTCCCTTCCTGCTGATGAAACTGCCTTTGCCTTTATGGACTCAAGGTCCTCAGCCCCTGTGAACCACGTTGACGGCTTTTCACGGCCTTGTGTAAAGTACTGGAAGCTGTCTCACCGACGGTAAGTTTCAGCTCATGGATCCTCTCGAAGAGACGTACAGCCACACTAGCCGCCCATTTTTAACTGTTCAAGGAGATTCCTTGTAAATTTTGATTAACTCTGGATGAACTCCTATTGGAAAGAAACTATCTAAATTAAGGTTTTTTCACGCTCGACTGGTATTCAACACTACAAAGTCATTGATACCAATACCACCTATCTGTCACGGTCAGATATTTCCACATTGTCCTTTTCAGCCGAAACTCGTAAGCAACAGTCACTTTCTGAGATGGAAAGGCGCCAGTACCAGTGTCAAATACATTCTTTCCATTTTTGCAACTAAACAGCACCTTGGGGCCACCCAGAAAATGTCATACCACACTGTCCTTTTTTTACACCAGTTATGCCCAATACAGTAAATTTCATTCCGAGGCTGTCCTCTTTTATGAATATATGCCTTTGCTAGAAATACTTTTCCACCATTTTACGGCCTTCACATTTCAAAGCTTATTTCCTAAGTTAGGACAGACTGAATGTAAGCAAAAAATGGTTCAAATGTTTCTGAGCACTATGCGACTTAACTTCTGAGGTCATCAGTCGCCGAATGTAAGCACATTTAGTCAAGTTCATATTCACTATAAAAATAAAGTTATTAACTGCGGTTTGTTTGCTATGGTCAAAATCTTCGTCTCATGTGTCAAAGTTGTAGATGCCTTTCAGTGAAAGAAAAGGTTAACTGTTAAAGGTTGACAAAAAAGAAGGAAAAAGGAAGATGAAGTGTACATCACCACTCGCCTTCCCTCCTGAAGCTCTGATGACGACCGTGACATCAGGACCACAGTGATGCAACATACCCACTCCCTTTTTTTTGCGTGGAATATCTGCCGCGTTGTTGCAGAGGACAGAGCTGTCAATAATGACGTATGGTACTAATACGAGAGCCGTGTCAAACGTTCCCGATAAAGCGGAACAAAATTAAGTTCTGAGCGCTATATGCAATTCCTGTGCCTAGCTGCCCATTTTTCACGTGTGTTTCAAATGTTACTTAAGTAATACGACAACGTTAACTTCTCAGTCAGCCAATCTGCTGCTACGCGCAGTAAATTTTGCTTTATTGGCTATTAGTTTTGATTATGAAAAATGTTCTCAGAATTTCGAAAAAAAGAGGAAACATGAAAACAATGTTGTTTAACTCTTAAGTTGAAACTTTTGTTGTCCGAATGAACTGTTTGACCTCGACTTAGCTTTCATATTTTATTTAACTTTATAATAAATCAATCCCTACCCGTAGAATCTGAAAATTTGCTGCCAGCAACGGTGCAAAGTGATGCAATGTTATTTATTTACAAATCTATTACTACAACGTAAATTAAAAGTTTTTGTTCCGCTTTACTAAGAGCGTGTGCTAAGGTATACCAGATTTCTTTATGTAAGACTCCTGAACTGTGTCTCAACACAAATGACTCGCTCTTGAAACAATATTTTCATTTTAAATAACCGAACCTATTGCTTCTTTGAGGTAACTCTCAATGACAAAGTTAGACATTTTGAATTTTCCGCACAGTTCCAACAGCATGTGGCAGAGGAAGAAGTTATGAAGCTACATTTTTTGTGAATGGTACAGTGAACAGGCATAGTGTGTAAATCTTGGAAACAGAAAATCCCCACGCTATCGTGCAGCATACTCGAGATTCACCAAAAGTTGATGTGTTCTGTGCAGTCATGCGGTTTAAAATTTACAGTACTTTTTTCCTCTGTGGAAAGCCCGTACTGGGCACGTTTATCTGTACATGCTGGGAAATTGGCTCATGCCACAACTGGAGTAGGGTGCTTCCTCCAGCTTCCATCATGATGGCCGTGAATTCTTAAACAGCAGATTGAGAAACCGATGTATCGGTCGTCATTTGACTGATGATCACCAGTTCGTGCCATGCCTCCCACACTCTCCCGACCTAACCCCATTCGATTTTTCTGTGTGGGGTTATGTGAGGGATTCAGTGTTCACGCAGCCTCTACCAATATATCCCACAAGAACTACGAGCTACCATCAACACTGCTTTTGAACAGATTGATAGGATGTGATTATGATGTTTGTTTTGTGGGGCGCTCAACTGCGCGGTCATCAGCGCCCATACACATTCCCAGTTTTTACACATTCAAATCTAGCCACTTTCGCGAGTAATGATATCATTTCAACGCAAACACCCAGCACCGGGTAGAGAAAATCTCTAATCCGGTCCGGAATCGAACCCGGGACCCCATGATCCAGAGGCCACAACGCTAGCCGCTAGACCACGAGCTGTGGAGAGACTGATAGGGATATCTGCGTCGAAAGTGGAGCTATGCTCCAGGATAATATCCCTGGCGGACCCAAAAAATTCGTCCAAGTTCTACCTTGGCGGCTCCCAGAACCTGAACCATCTGTGTCAGTGACCATTTGACTGCCGGCTAAGGGAAATGCTGGGCGAGTTGCGACAAACGAAGAAGCTGTCGCACCACGGTGGAACGATCGAGCACCCGAGTCTGTAAGTGAAACGTAGTGACATCATGGAAGCCAAGAGATACCGTCATATTAGTGACAAAGCAGAGATTTGTAAGGAGGGCTAGTTGCAACAGAACTTTAAGGAGTCAGGTGTCGAGCCAGCGGAAAAGATGAAGCTGCGAAAATCTGAAGTCACTAGGACAGCTGACAGTGAGAGAGGACCAGGACACAAGATGTCATAGCCATCCCCACCGCCGCAGAGCGCCAACATAAACACACCATCCTCCCTAATAAATGGCCGACTGGCTGATTGCCAACTTCCCAATGCATAGTATCAGTCCTCGGGTCAGTTGCAGCTGTCCAGTGTGAGAGGAGGCTACAGTGGTTGACCCTCGGCCTCCCTAACTGTATACGATCCACTATGGAACCACGAGTCTGACTAAAAAGACGCTGCTGATGCCAGCTGCGCTGCCAAGTTCTGAGAGCACACTGGTGGGACACTGGTGCTGCCAATACACTGCAAGTCTGCTGAAACCTTCATCTGCGTGAGCTGGATGCTGTCTATCATTCACCTGCTAATGGGTTGCCGCCATTGCTGCTCATCCTATTCCTGTGGCAGATAGTAATTCTGCTGGCTCCTGTTTCCTAAACCTAGGCTGAGAGCTGACCACTGTGAGCCGAGTTCTTCAGATACACCTGGGCGAGACTCCTTAGTGCAAATCTTCAACGTCCCCGAGAGCACTTTGGAGATCGGTATGCAGAGCTGTAAGCCACCAGTTCCATGATCCATGTCCGCCCACGACATAGCAGCCACCGTGGTGGCGATAGTGCAAGATGAGTGGTGTCCACCATCGTCGAGGTGACACTCTGCCGACCTGGTTGTGGCACAGCGCTTTGGAAGACAATCTGGTACTACTGCCCAACAAATTTTTCATTGAAACGAGATTCGAACTCGGGACCTTTGCCTTTTGCAGTCATGTGCCCACGCACGATTCACGATCCGACCTCACAGCTTTACCTCGTCTCCTACCTTCCAAACTTCACAGAAGCTCTCCTGCAGAACTTACAGAACTAGCACTCCTGGAAGAAAGGATATTGTGGATACATGGCTTTGCCACAGCCTTTGGGATGTTTCCAGAATGAAATTTTCACTCTGCAGCGGAGTGTGCGCTAATATGAAACTTCCTGGCAGATTACAACTGTGAGGCCAGATCGAGAGTCTTGCTCGGGTAGCCCCCGAAAGCCAAAGGTCCGAAGTTGGAGTCTCCGGCAAGCAGTCCAGCAAGCAGTTTTAATCTGCCAGTATTTTTCATATCAGTCAGCGCACACTCCGTTGCAGAGTGAAAATTTCATCCTGAAGATTTTTCATTGTCTATGATGTTTTCTTAGCATTCTTGAGTGTAACTAAGACCTCACCAACGTATCCTTACCGGATGCCTCCCGACGACTGTACGAGTCTGGGACCAGACTCCTGTAGGGGAAGAATTTTATTATCTACTTGATATCTGCAGAATCAGAAGGGCGGCGCATATGGAGCATTTGAAATACACCGAAAAAAAGTTTTCCGACTTTTTCGGTGTGTGTGTGTGTGTGTGTGTGTGTGTGTGTGTATGTGTGTGTGTGTGTGTGTGCGTGTGTGGATGTGGGTGTGTGAGTGAGTGCGTGCAAAGCCTTGTGATAATCTGTAAAATAATATAGCTACAGAAAATCTGCGAAATCGCTTTTCTCATTAATGGTACTATTGTATAAAATAGAATATACAATATTATCAATACACTAAAATAATTTCTTAGGTACTTTGAACAGCAGTTTGGAACTGTTTACTAAGATTGCAGTAGTATCCGGAGAGATATCGTCAAGAGGCGATAGTAAGGAAATACAAAACGATGTAATCAATATTTCCAATGGAGACACTACATAAATATTTAACAAATGCACGACAATGCCAGTAAAAGTGTGCCAATGGTATCATCGCCGCATCTCCGACACCTTTGAATGCCGCGCGCAACCGTCCTGCGATGGTACTACAGTGAAGCGCGACCAGCGCCACTCAGGTGTCACCCCCTGCTGCCTGCCATGAGGGACGGCGGGAGCCAGTTACGAGGAGAACGGTTGCAACAACGGAGCGAGAAGGAAGAGCGGAGCACCGGACTGCGTCAACCTGCTACACGACGTGTTCCTGACAGAAGATGGGTTTCGTCGGTATCGGTGACACCGTGGATAGTACCGATCATTAACCTTTTAGTGTTATAGTGAACTGTGCTGATTGGAACGGTCGTCACCCAGGGGTCTGAATACTGGGCGCGTTCTATGTGGCTCAGCTGTGTTCCATGTTTAACTAAGAGAACTCTGCGGGAGGGCGAGCCCGAAAACTTGTAATGCTACTCGTATGTACTGTATTCAGATCGTTATTTTCGTGTCCCTTTCAGAAACATATTCTGATAGTTGTTTTCTTTTGTAACTGTTTGCATTGAGCAAAGATAGACGTATGAGGAATTTCAGTAATTTTGATATGATGAGCGCATGTGTTATATTCACTTCTGGTTGTAAAGTTTTTCTTGGCCAAGGTGCCACATTTAATTAAATTAAACGTTTCATTGTAAAGTTTTTTTGGCATATTGTTTTAAATCAATTTTTTCGTCTTGTTCTTAAAAGTTTGGTTGTAAGAGTATCATTCGATTTTGCTGGATGGTTAGTTAAAATAAAATTGTGCTTAGAACTGTTGTATTACGCATACCTCCTCACCCCCAGCCCTTCAACTTAATGCTCTGTTACACTATGGTAAGATCCCGGCGGGGGTTCGAGACCTCCCTCGGGCATGGGTGTGTGTGTGTGTGTTTGTCCTTAGGATAGTTTAGGTTAAGTAGTGTGTAAGCTTAGGGACTGATGACCTTAGCAGTTGAGTCCCATAAGATTTCACACACATTTGAACATTTTTGAACACTATGGTAGCAGCGCGTGGTTGCGGTGTGAGGATGTGGAGGTGGTACGAAGTATATTATGTTTTTAATGACAGTTCACTAAGATTAAATTGTGTTATATTTTGTAAAGCTGGTAGTACTTTGGTGTTTGAGCACGGCAGCCAGAGAGGTAATTGGAGTATCGGAGTTGCGGAAGGAGGAACTATTGTACGAATAAGTGTACGGGGCGCCGATACATCGGGTAGTGTGGATGAGGTAGCTCGGCGGCTGCGGGAAATTGTTGACCGTTCGGTTGTACCGCCGCAGCTGGAGGAAAGCGAGGTGAGTGACGCTTTATCCAGTATTAAATGTGCGATAGGCGAGTTGCAGTCAATACTTTCCTTCTTTGAATTCAGTGAGCCGTCACGGTCACAGATTAATAGAGTGAGAGCTCGGATTATACATTATACTGTTAGGGCCAAAATCTGTGTACCGTCAACCCGTCCAACACACAGCGTAAAGAATTGTCTGAGTAGTTAAACGCACTATTAGGAGGTACCCAGGGGATGTTAGTACGTGGAGTAGACACTATAGGCGGGGAATTATTTCAGTATACCTTAGGACAACTTGCAAGCGAGGCCCCTTCTATTTCTTCCGTAAAAGGTACAGAAATTTTCGCTAAGTTGCCCAACCCTTTAGAAAAATTACTACGGAAGGTAAGTACGTTATCATTAGATTCAACTGATCAGGTACCTAGCGCTTTTAATTTTCTGTCAAGGTTACAGGATAGAGGGGAATTTTTTGACTTGACTGCTTGTCAGCTTTATCATTTATTGAGTCTAGTAGAGAGTGGGAGTCTGGAACAACTGTTAATGGACGCTGGGCATCGTGAGTAGTCGTTTAGCGCATTTCGGGAGTTAAATCCCCCCCCCCCCCCCCCCCCCCGAGTGCGACATGATGCTATTGGTATGGGATATCTTAAAGTCCAGCATGATAATGGGCCATTAAAGAAGTATGTTGAAAGGGTAAAGGGCTTGATAACGAGCCGTTAGAGAAGTATGTTAAAAGGATAAAGGGTAGAGCCAGAAGCTTATTTCTCAATTATAGTGTAGCGGAGGTAGTCTCCTGGGGATGCGTCCTAGTGACCGTTGCAGGACTCTGTTTTGTGAACGCCCACAGACCTTTAGGCAGTTAGATGAGTTGATCAATAGGATACAAGCTCTCGTCTACGCCGACCAACAACGGGGTAAGGGAAAAGGGTCTCAACAGCAATAGCTGAATAATTGTGGCCTCATACGACAGGCGGGTTCCATGGGAGTAAAGTGCTTTGAGTGTAAGAGCAGTGGACATGTTGTTAGGAACTGCCCTACAGTAAGGTGTTTCAAGTGCAAGAACAGGGGGCATGTTCCCGATAATTGCCCTGAAAGGAGGAATGACAAGAATTTACGACGGTATTGTAAGCGGGGACGCATAGTAGGGGGTTCTGTAGGAGAACTGAAGCGGTTCCCAGCGATCGAGTTCCTTTTGTTTGCGCAGCACTAAATGAGGAACCTGTGTGTGCTCTGCTGGACACTGATACCTCCGCAGTATTGGATAAAATATGGGTGTCCGCACACCGCGGACATTGCAAGTTGCTGGACTTATCAGACAAAACTGGCTATTGCCTACTAGCCAACTCAGAGAAAATGCAAATTTTGGGGACAATTAAGGTTAAGATCTGAATCGGTGGGTTTACGCGGAAATTTTCAGTCCACGTTGGGAGTAATCTGTCGGTACCGTTCTGCAAACATCGTGTACATCGCCGAATTCACGGTTCCAGACACGTAATGAACGCAGTGGAAACCGTTTCCGTCTATGACCTGGGGCATTTGTTGTCACAACAGAGACAGCAGATTAACGAGTTGCGTACCGAATTCAGTGATGTGCTAACCGATCAGTTTGGTGAGATTAAAGAAGCATAGTATAAGATCAAATTAACGGACAACGTTTCTGTAAGGTGCCAACCTTATAGGTTATTCCCGTATCGTTTGAAAGCATTAAGGGAAACTATTCAGGAAATGTTGCAGGACGGAGTGATTAGACCATCTAAATCTCCGTACTCTTCAGCTATATTTGTGTTGCCCAAACCGAAGGGGGGAGTCCGTCCGGTGGTGGGTTATAGGGCGCTTAATAAAAAAATTGTGCTACAGTCTATACCTCTCCCTGATTTGCATTTGTGTTTTTTCCTGGTTCCACAAGGCAAAGGTTTTTACTACCTTCAAGTTGAACCAAGCGTATTATCAAGTGTCTCTAGCGGAAGAATCTAAACCGGTGACAGCCTTTGCGACCGACTGGTCACTTTATGCGTACAATAGAGTTCCGTTTGGGTTATCGACAGGTGCAGCTGTGTTATCCGGTATCCTCGATCTTAAGTTTGAGTGCATCATTATTTGGATGATTTGGTGATTTTTAGTGAGTTTTGAAGAGCATGTTGTGCATATTCGCGACGTACTCCAAAGCTTGCGGAAAGCCAGATGTACAGTCAAACCATCTAAAGTTAAATTCGCGCTGCCTGAAATATTCTTTCTGGGGCATATTGTCTCCCAGAACGGAGTGCGAATTGGCCAAAGTCGTACTGAGGCCAATTATTCGTTCGAAACCCCTAAAAATGTGAAGACCGTGGTTCATTTTATAGGAATGATTAATTTCTTTCGAAAATTCATTCCTCATTTTGCCCAGTTAGCTGTCCCTCTTAAACGAGCTTCGGAAGAAGAATAGAAAATTTGAGTGGGGACTTTCGCAGCAGGCATCATTCGAGACTTTAAAGAAAGCGTTGGCGACCGCCCCTGTGTTAGCGATGGCCAAATTCAACAAGGAGTTTATAGTCCAGACTGATGCCTCCATGTCGGGAGTTGCTGCAGTGCTGTTGCAAGAAGAAGACTCTGGAAGACGCCCAATTGCTCACGCTTCACGTTGTCTTTCTCCGTTAGAAGCAAAGTATTCCGTCCACGAGCTTGAGACCTTAGCAGTCCTGTTCGCGCTCCAAAAATTTAAATTATATCTGGAACACCAACCATTTCTGTTGGAAACGGACAATCAAGCTCTTCGTTGGGTGCTCGCAAGACCGAGGCGAACATACAGAATAGCGAGTTGGGCGATAAGAATTTCGGAGTTTAAGTTCAGGGTTAAGCATATTAGGGACTGACAGCTTAAGCCGAATGTTCGAATCGGAGTTCGAGGAGCAGCAGGACGAAGAGGGAGGTTTCGGAGAGGCCAGCCGTCGGGATAACTGCAACTGTGTGGTTCTGGGTGATGGAGTTCTGTCGTGAGAGTTCAATGAGCACAGTTGTGCCATTTTGAGAGGGTTGTCATTGCTGTTCAAAGATGTCACTCTTCAGCAGGAAGAAGACCCCGTACTTCACAGGCTTAAACAGAGAATACAGCGCGAGCAGGTTGTTAGGCCATATTGCCTAAAGTGGAACATTTTGTGTTGTGTGACGCGTGGAAAGTGCTGCCTCAAACTTTGACCCCTATGGTCTTCAAATACTATCATGAAACACCAGTAGGTGGACACTTGAGGATTTTTAACACTCGCTTGAAAATTAAGGAGCGTTTTACTTGGAAAGGAATGGAGCAGCAGATTAATCAAATTGTATCAGAGTGTAAAACGTGAGGGTTTATCAAACCAGTGGGGAGCGCCAAGTAGGGGTTCTTAGCTTCGGAAGGTGCGAGGGAGCCCATGGAGAGGTTGTATATTGATTATATAGGACCCCTTTCGCGTTCGAAAGATGGAAACCATTCTATCTTTGTTTGCGTGGATGCGTTCAGGCGTTTTTGCTGGCTGATACCTACCCGCAATGTAACCTCGCAAGCCTCCATACAGTGCTTAGATTATTTTTAGGGTGTTTGGACCCAGTCGTGGGTTGGTTTCAGACAATGCAACGTCCTTTTAAGTCCTCGGCTTTCCGTAACTTTTGTTTCGAAGCGACAGTAGCTCATAGTACCATCACACCATATTATCCGAGTCCGTCTATGGCAGATCTAGTGAACCGGAACTTGAGGGCAACGCTGATCGCATTCCACCATAATTATCACGCTCGCTGGGATAGTTCCTTATCATGGTTAGGGTATGCCTTCAATACTGCTACCGTTGAGGCCCATGAGGCTACCCCCGCGAGTTTGTTTGCTTTTAAACCTAATTCACACCAGGCGAATTTGTGGTCACTTAGTAATTTGTTGCGGGCAAGGGTGGACGGTGCACAAATCAGTGACAGCTGGAAGCATGCGAGGAAGAATTTGCGGAAGAATCACGAGCAAATGGAAAGGCGTTATAATGCTTGTAGTCCACCGATCACACTGAAGGCGGGCGACCAATTTTGGGTAAAGACTTTTGGTGCAGTAAGTCGGGCGGCGGATAAAATTACGGGGAAGCTATTGCCTTGGCTCGTCGGTGCTGTACAAATCTTGCGCTTCGTCACCCCGGTCACCTTGCTGCTGTGAAACCCGCAAAACAAAAGAATTTTTCGTGTCCACATATCGCAGGTTAAGGCGTACGCTAAGGCGGGTGCAAGCAAATAATTTTGTTACGTTTCTGTGCTGTAAATTGTGAATCTTGACTATGTGGATACCTTAGGGTCTTTAGCCACTTAAAACACAACGTTAGTGGGGATACACAATATTATGTATTGTAGTGGATTGACTCATCTATGCTTTTCTGCGCAAAGTGAATTTAAACATTGCTATCATTGACCCTCAATCAAAGATACCCGCAGAGATTCCCTGTAAACCTTGTTTCCCATGTGAATAATTTCATGGGGAGTCATTTGGCGATGATGCACTTCGCCTGCTCAGACTACTCTACGAATAAGTGTTACCAACCAGGCCGATGAGGCTAATGCATGGTCCAGGTTTCAAAGGTGCCCAGCTCCGGGAGAGGAGGTGCCAATGGTATCATCGCCACATGTCCGACGCCTTTGAATGCCGCGCGCAAACTTCCCGCTCCGGTACTACAGTGTGGCGCGACCAGCGCCACTCAGGTGTAGCCCTCTGCCGTCTGCCATGAGGGGCGGCCAGAGCCGGCCAGCTACGAGAAGAACGGTTGCAACCAGAGAGCGAGACGGAAGAGCGGAGCCCCGGACTGCGTCAACCTGCATCCGGACTGAAGATGCCTTTGGTCGGTACCGATCATTAACCTTTCTGAGTTATATTGAGCTGTGCTGATTGGAACGGTCGTCACCCAGGGGCCTGAATACCGGGCACGTTCTATGTTGCTCAGCTGTGGCGTATATTTAACTAGAGAACTCTGCCGGAGGGGAGCCCGAAAACTTGTCATTCTACTCATATGTACTGTATTCAGATGGTTATTTTCGTGTCCCTTCCAGAGAAATTCTGGTAGTTGTTTTCTTTTCTAACTGTTTGCATTGAGCAAAGATATACGGATGAGGAGGAACTGCAGTAATTTTGATAGGATGAGCTAATGTGTTATATTCTCTTCTGGTTGTAAAGTTTTTCTTGGCCAAGGTACCACATTAAATTAAATTAAACGTTTCATTGTAAAGTTTTTTGACATATTGTTTTAAATCAATTATTTCGTGTTATTAAAAGTTTACTTTAAGAGTATCAGTGGATTTTACGGTATTGTTAGTTACAATAAAATTATGCTTAGAACTGATGTATTACTCCTACCTCCTCACCCCGAGCCCTTGCACTTAATGCCGTTACAAAAAGGTATGACGTACCATTACTCCTCTTGTCGCAGTGCGCCAGTTCTGGCTGCAACTAAGTGTGCTGGAAGCTGTGGATGGGATCTCCACTACCCCAGCGACCACGGAGTCAAGAATTACTCAACAGAAATGTTCATCACCTGATGCCTTCCCTGTGGTACTTCAGTGTCAATATCCCAAAAGACAGTCTTGGACACCAGCGGGTGGTGTTCTCTGTGGAGCGCTGCGGAAACACAGCAGCCGATGCTGGCGACGGTGCCCTTGCTGACCCAGGAATGCGACAAGGCAACGCCGAGGTGTCATGCCCAAGGCCTGCGGGAGCTGCCAAGAAGAGTGCAAATCCCACGTCCAACCCAGTGTCGTGAGAGTCTCACAGCGGTGTCAGGTGATGTCACTCACTGTGTTGGCATGCCCTCGGCGGATCCACTTCGAAACCTGTAACCATCAGCGTTGGCTGACAGATCGTCCGTCAGTGGCTTCGTCTTGTTGATGCCGCTCGATTAGCCTGGAGTAGCTTACCTTTGCAACGGCTGGCGTGGAGCAATGCCGCTCCCAGCTGAGCTGAGATCGTTAATACTCCCTCCAGCCAAGTGTGCTATAGCAGAAGTTAGACTCCTACAGCGTTGTTGGCTGTGGAAACGCAGCGCTGTGCTACATCTTGTATCGGCGAAATCGCCCACTTGACAGCAAAACGCTACGTTGTAGGGTGCTGCGCCAGCTCTGCCGCAGCGTCCAGTTGCAGAATTACATCGGTGTCTCACTCATATTTCCCCTTGGCTAATTGCTGATGCCTGCCCAAAGCTCAAACTGCAAATTCATTATTGTATGATAACCAGATTCATGGTCAGTTTCTGGGCCTGACACATTGTTTCAATATCTATAGATAACAATTAAAAGCGATGTGAACATGGTGCACGTTTGTAACCAGTTTTGGAAAATGAGAATGGAGTACTTACATTTGTTGGCAGGTTTGTGGGTAAGTTTAGTGTTTTCGTAAACAAAACCTCTCACGAAAGGCCACTGTGACCAATTCTCAGTATTAGTCCAACGTTTGCAGCCTTAACCGTTAAGCATCACAACACACATTGAGATGGACTAAAAGATCAGTACAGACAATATGCAAGTGTAAGAGATATGCTCAGGGAACTACGATGGTCATTCCAAACATTTCGCAGGAAACACAATAACACAATTAAATAGAGCAAGATGTTAACTATATACTGTCGTTTTTCCACACAAACATCGCCATTCGTTATGCTGTTTTGGCAAGTTGGGTAGAGCCTGCAAGCAGCGCTCCTAGAAATGTGAACCAGCTGCGCCTAACCGCGCTCTTACAGCTTCGAGCGCAACATCTGAGTCCGAATAGTGTCCCGCAAGTAGTCTATTTTTCAAAGGCCTTAAGCAATGGAAGTCAGGAGCAGCTTAATCAGGACAGTACAGTGAATATGATAATACAGACCATACAAATTTGGAAATAAGTTTCATGGTTTTTTTATGGATCCCGGTGTCCTCATGTTGCAAGCAGAAGTTCGTGTGGCTTGGCTCTCAAAATTTGTACTTTCAGCCTAGCCGTCTTGTAGCGTTCTCAACTGAAAGTTCCTTAATGCAGCAAAATGCCCAAAAGAAGTACGCTTTGCCTGTTCCAGAAGACTGTGCACATCATTTTTCTCACTGGTATCTGTGTCTTAAACTGTCTACGTTCCATACTCTCCTCTCTCCGTGTCGTAGTGGTGACACCACAGGTCGGATGGACTAGTTGCAAACTGCGACCCTGGAAACCGAAAGGTTGCGGGAACGAACTCCTGTCGGATCATAAAATATATCGGTTCTGCCTGTGAGCGTGGGGTTGATCTGAGATTCTGTTATTCTGCGCAACGGATTAACCTGAGATGTACCCTTTACCCTGTGGCTCCTGCAAGATGCAATTTCCACCCCCACACTACTACAGAAGTCAGACAGACGCTCCTAACATTCTAAAGAGAAATGCTTGAAAAACTTTCAGCAATAAATATCTTCTGGAGTCGTCCGCTGTAAGGAAATGACACAAAAATTCACAAAATTTCTTACGTAACTAGTAGGATACTTGGGTACTGGAGTAGTGCTAGTTAGTTAAGAAAAACATGAAACTAACGAAAATTATTATTTATTTTGCAAAAATTCTGAGAAATCATAATAGCATCTTTAGTTATGAACTGAACAAGTTATTTCCGGGTTCTTTTCGGAATGTGAAGATACCTCTCAAGGATAGGATTCGCTAATGAATTTTCTATACAAAGTTTAAGATTGTTATTGACTTGGCAGAATGGCTGAGAGCCGCGCCTACTCAATTTGAATAATTATCCGTTAGAATGTTGCTAGGTATGGTCGAGGCTGTTGCATGTGAAATGCAGTGAAGTGTACTGTTGTGGAGGAAATATGAGGCTCGCAAGAGCTGTAGTGCACAATACCTTAAGCTGCGATGACTGCTGCCTGCGACACTCGCTGCTGACAGGTAAGATAACTTTCGTTCTATGGGGATTGACCTTCGCCAATCAAACTCTCCCTATGCCTTGATGAAGTCAAAAACTCCTATTCCCCCCCAGTCTAACTATTGGCGTGGTACACCGGTCAGATAACCAGTCCACCGCGATGCCACTCAAAATTCGCCCGCAGGCGTTTAACTATAACTCTGTCCGTTCACACCGCACAATAAGTGTGTCGGCCAACACAGTGAACAACGCTTAATCGCAAGGACTCAATATACGAGTAGAGAGTCGCACTTCGATTCGCTCTCGACAGAGGTGCTCTCCCAGTGAAGTACTGAGGAGAGACTTTTTCCTCGCTCCAAGAGCGACAACGGAACGGCGACTCTCCATGCCAGACGTGAAGGGGTATATCTTTTGGTCTCTTCCATTACTCCTTCAGCTCAAGGTGTCAGAAATATCTTCTGCCAATCAGCATTGCTCCTCTAAAACGGGAGAATGATGTTTCCTTTAAGGCGACCAATCCGTGTGTGGAATGTATGTGTGTATGCCAGCCTCGAGTATTTCAACCACTGTGCGCAATTGCGATTTATTAGTTATTTGCATATCGTTTACATGAATTCATACAACACTGACTTTATCTTATCGAGTTTGGGTTCGAATGAAGCGTCTTGATGTGTGGAATATGATTGTGGGGGCGGAATATGTAACCAATGAAGGTCAGGAGACCACGACATCTTACATGCCTTTCATCTATCTTTCATCTCTCAATCAAAATTCGTCAGGAGCAACACTTGGTTTGGATTCAACTTTAAAATGTACATCTACATCTGCATCTACATCCATACTCCGCAAGCCACCTGACGGTGTGTGGCGGACGGTACCTTGAATACCTCTATTGGTTCTCCCTTCCATTCCACCAGAAGGATTGCTAGAGTAGCGTAAAGACACGTAAATCGTCGAAGAGGCGTTAAATTGAAAGCTGTATTTTCTTTGGAAACAATGCAATCAGGAAACTCAACTAAGAATCGGTGCTGTACGTTCCAATAAACCGATGATGAGGATGTTTGGTTTGTGAGGTGCTCAACTGCACGGTCATCAGTGCCCATACAAAGTCCCAATCTTCTGCACAGCCCAATCTACCGCTCTCACGAAGGATGATGAGTGATGACTACAGCACAACAACCAGTCCTCAGGCAAAGAAAACCCCCAACCCGGTCGGGAATCCTTGACCCAGGATACCTTCAACCAGAGGCAGCAATACTAGCCCATGAGATGTGGACCGATAAACCGAGATTTTTTTAATACTTTGTCTAAAACATTACAGATGACATTCGGCTCTGCACTCAATCCATGTTCGCAATTTACCGATAATCGTGGATGAGTTAACAGAGACGTTCATTATGACAGATCGTAGCTGAGTAGTGTCATCTGGGGAGTAGCTTATGAAAATCCTCACACCACTACTGAAACGCAGTACCCAGCATGTTGTATTACGTCTACTTTAATGGCTCCATGCACCTTCCCATGAGTTGATGCGGTACCAACTGCACAGTTTATTCACTACCGAAGAATTTAGTGACCGTCTGTGTTTCATATGCACCTTAAAACCACATGACATTTTGGAATACTCCCCTGCTGCCGATTTCTGTTTCTGGGCCGGCCGGAGTGGCCGTGCAGTTCTAGGCGCTGCAGTATGGAACCGAGCGACCGCTACGGTCGCAGGTTCGAATCCTGCCTCGGGCATGGATGTGTGTGATGTCCTTAGGTTAGTTAGGTTTAATTAATTCTAAGTTCTATGCGATTGATGACCTCAGAAGTTAAGTCGTATAGTGCTCAGAGCCGTTTGAACCATTCTACTACATCGACGAAATCTGGGTCGAACACAAAATACTTGTAGATAAGAAGAGGCATTAATTTGGAAATGTCGCTTCTGCGAATAAGTCGTTGGAATGGAAGTGACGTTGTTGTCAAGGACTCCTGTTTGGATATACAGCGACGGAAAGAAATTGCAACATCCAACAATAATTAATTTAGAGTAACGTAATTCTGGAAATAAATTTTGTCTAAGTAACATATCTGATTAATACTCCAAGATCACAGGTTAATGTAAGGGTGAAATAAGCCTTGCAAATGTGAAATGGTGCTACATTAATAGCCGCTGCAATCGCCAGAACTTTGAACACAAGCATGCAAAGTGCACGCATTGTGTTGTACAGGATCAAGATATCAGTTTGTGGGATGGAGTTCCATGCCTGTTGCAATTGGTCAGTCAATAATGGGACGGTTAATGCTGTCCCATATGTGCTCGACTGGAGACAGATTTGTTGATCGAGCAAACCAAGGCAACATGTCGACTCTCTGTAGAGCATGTTGGGTTACAACTGTAGTGTCGCGGAATAATAAAGAGTTGGAAACGTGGAATATTGTCAAAGTTTTGTTGTCTATGCCAAGAGCCAGAGGCAGTAGGTTAGCCAAGAGGTAAGAGGATTGCGCATGTATGGAATGTGTCGTCACGCAGGGGCAATGGCCTGGTTACACACAACAGGCAAGAGAGAATTGCTTAGCACGCGGGTTTGTGTTAGATGGAGACTTTCGTAGAGTGCAAGACAGAGGTATAACGTCAGCTGTACTGCATTTCACAACTTCCCGTAAGTCTGCCGTAACAACACGTAACTCTGTCGCAAGAACACCTAAGGGGCGAGTACGACAGATGAATCAGCAGTATAAGTGCAACGAATGCGTTCATTACAAACGAACATGACGTCAGGACGTCACTCGTGCTTCCTTTAAATACGCCAGCTTTGATAGCAGCAAGGCACTCGCAGTTAGACTTGCAGTTAGATGTGTACCAGGCCGCTGCGTAGCGCTCAGCTCGGTGATCGACACGTTAATCTTTATTAAGGAGATGTTGCAGTAAGGGCTGCCCATCCAGCAGCAGACGTGAGGGGACAGTACCAGCTCCGGTCCTCTCTGCTGCCGCTGTCAATCATCAACCCAGGATTAGTAGACATCGCGGCAGACTCGCTCGCCGCCAATGGTGACCACATTAGTGAGCTGTCGTCGAGATCGTTGGGGGCCTAGGCCCTGTGCATCCGCTGTCACAACCAGGTGAGCCGAGGACGCTGGGGGACTGCAGCCCGTTCTGCCAGTCCACCGTGGAAGAACCACCAGGAGGAGCAGGGAAGAAGACGGGGCGGGATAGAGTACACCCTGCACTACGAGAACACCTCTCTTGCCAACAGCGCTGGGACTCCGACCCGGAGCCTCATACGCGCAGCAGCTTGCTGTCCACAGCTGAGCCAGCTGGCCACCTGGGTGCCACCAGCCACGCTCGCCCGGAGTACAAAGTAAGGACATTCCTTCGCTACGTCACAGCACGCGGCGCTGCACTAGCAAGACTGTGCGGCCCGGAGCTGGTGTCATCGCTATGAGTCAGCGAGGACTCGGGTGTGTGTTATGCGGGCCACATTGTACTCGGCAGGAATAAAGGTGTAGCTGTAGATGTAGGAAGTATGCAGCAGACCTCAGTAGTTACTGTGCCTAGAACAGTTGCAAAGTCGAAGAGGAAGAAGAAAGTTCTGCTGTTAGGTAGTTCTCATGGCAGAGGTGTAGGCCAGCAGTTGCAGGAAGTGCTGGGGAGTGAGTACCAGGTCACCAGCATTGTGAAGCCTAATGCAGGATTGGCTCAGGTGACTGTTAACATAGGGGGGTTATGTAGGGATTTTACTAAAGAGGATCAGGTAGTGATTGTGGGTGGGGCTGGTAATAGTATTGATAAGGGTGGGGAGTATAACATAGATGGTGACCTGGCAACACGAATGTGCATTTCGTGGAACTGTTTCAGCGTCGCGATCGGCCTCATCTTAATACAGCCGTTAGGCATAATAACATGAGACTTGGGGGTGCGCTGATGACAGAAAGCATGGGTCACATTTCAGTGGTGTCGGTGGAGTCTATCAGCAGAACGGGTTTCACTAGACATGGCCTGCACCTCAACAGGTATGGGAAGGGGAGGTTGGCAAAGCTTATAGGTGACAGCATAGGTGGGGTTGGTGGGATCACTCATGGGAAAATTCCTGCAGTAGTGGGTGTCAGAGCTGCACCTTTTTTAGATTGAAGTCAGCTGATAGGTATTCCTGCTTAAGGGAAGTCTCTCTAACAAGGGAATCACTTTTGACAAAGCTTAGGTATCCGAGTAATGAGGGAATTAGTATATTTCATCAAAATATACAAGGTATTAGAGATACAGTTAGTGAACTGCTTATAGATGTTGACTCTGAAATTATTGGTATATCTGAACACTTCTTAAATAAGGAGATAATTCAGAGGCTTCCTTTACCAGGATACAGTTTGGCTGGCAGCTTTTCGAGGAGCTCTTTGCGGTGTGGGGGAGTAGTCATGTATGTGAAAAACGGCATCCCATTTGAGTCAATTGATATTTCAAAGTACTGCACTGAAAAGGTGTTTGAATGTTGTGCAGGTGTGGTTAAATTTAACAGAGCTAAACTTCTAACTGTTGTTATTTATAGATCCCCAGACTCCGATTTCACAACATTTTTGCTAAAGCTAGAGGAGGTTCTTGGTTCACTTTATAGGAAATACAAAAAGTTAGTTATATGTGGTGACTTCAATACTAATTGTATAAGTGATTGTGCAAGGAAGAGGATGCTGGTAGACCTCTTTAATTCATATAATCTTATGCAAACCGTATTCTTTCCAACGAGAGTGCAAGGGAACAGTAGAACAACCATAGACAACATTTTTGTTCATTCTTCGTTACTAGAAGGGCATTCTGTTAGCAAAAAGGTGAATGGCCTTTCAGATCATGATGTACAAATTTTAACTTTAAAAGATTTTTGTGCTGCAACAAGTGTTAAATATAGTCATCAGCTGTTCAGGAAAGCTGATCCAGTTGCTGTAGAGACCTTTGTAAACCCTATAAAGGAACAAGAGTGGCAAGATGTTTATAGCACTGATACAGTAGACGATAAATATAATGCTTTTCTCAAGACTTTTCTCATGCTCTTTGAAAGTTGCTTTCCGTTAGAACGTATAAAACAGGGTACTAGCACAAACAGGCATAGTGGGAATGTCCGCGTTACTGATAAGTCGCATATATGTACAGCATTTAATAATCACTTTCTGAATATTGCAGGTGAACTAAATAGAAACCTAGTCCCAACAGGGAATCATATAGCGCTCTTAGAAAAAAGTGTTCCGAGACTGTTACCTGAAATGCTCGTACATGATACTGACAAGAGGGAGATTGAGTTAATAATTAAATCACTAAAGACCAAGAACTCTCATGGATATGACGAGATATCTAGCAGAATACTGAAGTATTGTTCTATGTATGTTAGCCCAATTCTCAGCCATATCTGTAACTTTTCGTTTAGGAGTGGTCGGTTTCCTGACCGATTAAAGTACTCGGTAGTGAAGCCCCTTTATAAAAAGGGAGACATTGATAATGTTGACAATTTTAGACCTATTTCTATGCCATCGGTGTTTGCTAAAGTTATCGAGAATGTTGTATATACAAGGTTACTGGAGCATTTAAATTCACATAATTTGCTGTCAAATGTTCAGTTTGGTTTTAGAAATGGTTTAACAACTGAAAATGCTATATTCTCTTTTCTCTGTGAGGTTTTGGACGGATTGAATAAAAGGTTGCGAACGCTAGGTGTTTTCTTTGATTTAACGAAGGCTTTTGACTGTGTTGACCACAAAATATTACTGCAGAAGTCGGACCATTATGGAGTAAGGGGAGTAGCTTACAGTTGGTTCGCCCCTTACTTTAAGAACAGAAAGCAGAGGGTAATTCTCTGCAATATTGAGAGTGGTAGTGATGTTCAATCCCAATGGGGCACTGTTAAGTGGGGCATTCCCCAAGGGTCGGTGCTGGGGCCACTGCTGTTTCTTATTTATATAAATGATATGCCTTCTAGTATTACAGGTGATTCAAAAATATTTCTGTTTGCTGATGACACCAGCTTGATAGTGAAGGGTCTTGTGTGTAATACTGAAACAGTAACAAATGATGAAGTTCATGAAATAAGTTCGTGGCTTGTGGAAAACAATTTGATGCTAAATCACAGTAAGATTCAGTTTTTACAGTTTCTAACTCACAATTCAACAAGAACCGATATTTTGATCAGACAGAATAGGCATATTATAAGCGAGACGGAACAGTTCAAGTTCCTGGGCGTTCGGATAGATAGTAAGCTGTTGTGGAAAGCCCATGTCCAGGATCTTGTTCAGAAGCTAAATGCTGCTTTATTTACCATTAGAACAGTATCTGAAATAAGTGACACTTCAACACGAAAAGTAGTCTACTTCGCATATTTTCATACGCTTATGTCGTATGGTATTATTTTTTGGGGTAATTCTTCTGATTCAAAAAGGGTATTTTTGGCTCAAAAACGGGCTGTTCGAGCTATATGTGGTGTAAGTTCGACAACCTCTTGTCGACCCCTATTCAAAAATCTGGGAATTCTGACATTGCCCTCACAGTATATATTTTCTTTAATGTCGTTTGTTGTTAGCAATATTAGCCTATTTCCAAGAGTTAGCAGCTTTCACTCAGTTAATACTAGGCAGAAATCAAATCTGCATGTAGAATGCACTTCCTTGACTCTTGTGAAGAAAGGAGTGCAGTATTCTGCTGCATCCATTTTCAATAAGCTACCACAAGAACTCAAAAATCTTAGCAGTAGCCCAAACTCTTTTAAGTCTAAACTGAAGAGTTTCCTCATGGCTCACTCCTTCTATTCTGTTGAGGAGCTCCTGGAAGAGCTAAAAAATTAAGCAAATTCCAGTGCTACATTGTTGATTTTCTTCATTTAAACTTACGACTTGTCACCTGAATATGGTTTTTTTTTAATATTTCATTTTATCTGTTTCTAATATCGTGTTATAATTTCATGTATTGACTCGTTCCATGACCATGGAGACTTCTCCTTAATTTGGTCCCACGGAACAATAAATAAATAAATAAAAATAAATAAATGAATTAATAATGTTTCTTTGGCGTTTCTGAAGCGTCCACAGTCATTTCCTAGCATCCTGACAACTGGAGAGGTCACCGCTCGGCCTCCAGTACACCATAGGTGACCGGGACCACCGGGGCGCCTGCACAACAGCGGTATGTGGGCGAGCGTTATCCTGATGGAAAGCACCCCCGAAATGCATTTCATGAAAGGCAGCACAGCAGACCGAATCACCAAATTAACGTAAAATTGTGCAGTTAGGGTGCACTGGATAACCACGAGAGTGCTCCTGCTGTCATACAAAATCGCACCCAGACCACAACTTCAGGTGTAGGTCCAGAGAATCTATGCCGCAGACAGGTTGGTTGAAGGCTTTCAATTGGCCTCTTTCTAACCATCACACAGCCATCATTGGCACCGAGGTAGAACACACTTTCATCAGAAAACGCGACAGACCTCCACCCTTCCCTTCAACGAGCTCTCGCTTGACACCACTGAAGTCGCAAATGGCAGTCTTTTGGGGTCAGTGGAATGAACGCCACAGGGCTTCTGACTCAGAGTTGTCCTTGTGTCACTGCAGAGCAAACTGCCTACACAAACTGCCTACACAAGGCACCACTGCATGATCAAAAAGTAGGAATGTTGTGCGCTGTTAGCGGTGAGAGGAAATATGCCCTTTTTCCAGGGAACAACAGCGAGACAGATATGGAAAACACTTTTCGTCCATTTTTGGCCAATTAATTGGGAGAGAGATAACGTGATTTTGCAACCTTTTAACAGGCCTCCGCGATGGCACATATTACAGGAAATTCGTGATGTGTTCCAAGATAGAATTTTCACCGACAACATCCGGCCTCCTCGTTTCGCCGATTGAACACCCTTCGATTTTTATCTCTGGGGAGCATTACGGGAGAAAGAATGAAAATCAGATCCGCACACTTTAGATGAACTTAAAACTAACATCAGTCAAGAAATTGCTGCCTTTTTTCAGAGGGAACTACAGAGCGTAAAAGCTGAGAAATGTCTGAAGAGTGAAGGGATGACGTTCCAGTACCCCCTTGCTTAATACAAGTGAGTAATTTACTTTTCTTTTTAAGTGTTTACGTTACAGAAGGAATAATTGACGTAACAATCCGTACTGTATTTACTGCGGACCTCCTCTCACCAGCGCACAGCAGCCGGCTTCGCAGGCCGGTCGCATGCTGCGAAAGCTGTTGCGTTAACCACTGATCACCCTACATTATCACGTACACTAACTTAATAACTACACAGCTTGGGAGGGGAGTAGGAACTGTATCGTATTCCCACTGACAACAACTGCTTAGAATCAAAGTGTAATGACTGTAGAGTTGTCACAGATCATGCTTCAGAAACCATATATAAAAGCATTTGAAAAGAGACATCAGCGCTAAAAAAAAAAGTCACACGCATTAAAAAGGTTACTTACAAACCTCGTAAATTGTGCCAAAACATTGAAATTCGTCCAATAACAATTACATTACGTTACAATAGCAGTTACATTACGTTACCGCCTAACTTGCACAGATTTGTTTTATTTAGATGGTGACCAGTTTCTGACCTCAGAGCATTATAAACCCATCCTGTGGTACAGGTCGTATCGTGTTACAGTTATCATATACATTACATATGTTCAAACTAAGTCAACTACGTTGACAGTATGATTACATACCATACAAATAATATAATGTATGTATGTCGGCCACATTGATTGTGTGAATGGCTCACTGCAAGGTATTAATTGCATAAGATAGTCCAGGACTGTGTGCAGCAAAACAGTGTTACGTGAGCATTGAAAATCGTTAGGTAGATTGAGGTAGGGGGTGTTGAAGAGAGTACGCCATGGGGAAAAAATGGCTCTGGGCACTATGGGACTTAACTTTTGAGGTCATCAGTCCCCTAGAACTCAGAACTACTTAAACCTAACAAACCTAAGGACATCACACACATCCATGCCCCAGGTAGGATTCGAACCTGCGACCGTAGCGGTGCGCGGTTCCAGACTGTAGCGCCTAGAACCGCTCGGCCATCCCGGGCGGCCGCCATGGGGAGGTTGTTTGTTTTATTTTACAGAGTTACAAAGTAATGGTTACATATGACCATTTTAGCTTGATGTTGAATTTTAGTCACAATATAAAAGATGCAAGTACAAAAGAAATCTTGCGAATGCAAATGTCGTGCCTCGTACCACAGCCAGTGGCCCGCCAGTAGAACACTAAAATGACTGAAGCGTACATAATGGTACACAATTCAATTTTTATATGGAAAAACTAATATATGTAAGTCACAATATAAAAGGTGGCGTGCACAAAAGTGTTTTACGAACGCTTCCGCGTCATTCTTCGTAGCACTACCAGTTGCCAGTCAGTACAACAAATGAATGCAACGTAA
The DNA here is from genome assembly GCF_021461395.2 of Schistocerca americana. Classification (NCBI taxonomy): domain Eukaryota; kingdom Metazoa; phylum Arthropoda; class Insecta; order Orthoptera; family Acrididae; genus Schistocerca; species Schistocerca americana. The sequence continues at coordinate 677,103,914 of NC_060120.1, read as the reverse complement.
TTGAAGAAACATAATCCAAACCACTGAATCGCACATGCCAGAATGTCCAAGGCTTCTAAAACAAGAGCACCACAAAGCTCCATTATACCTTCCTATTGACACTAAAACACATTGCAACGCGTGTACTACCAGGAGACACTTCAACTGAGAGAATGACTCGGATTCCAGCTCTTAGGGAGAGCGGCCTTCGGTAAAGGCCAGATGATTTACTATTTTCAGCCATAACTGCCGCTAGCCATGGGTACCGGTAACGATAAGTATAGTGAGAAACTGCAGAGTTTTCAAAATCACCATGTATTCGAAGGCTTCAGATTGGCATTAGGACCTTGACAATCTTGTTTCAGGTTATTTGTTAGCAATACCGAGCTCAACATTTGTTCAGTCAGATAGTGGTTGCATGCATGATTCTTTCTGTAGTTCTTTCTTTCCTCTCTGACTAACATTCGGCAATCACTGTGCGACCTCCGTAAAGTTCGTTGTTACCACTGATGTCTTGTTGACTTTCACGTATTCATTTGAACCCGAACTTTGCGAAGGTACTGATATTTTTAAACCCGTAGTAACCACTATTAATAATTAATGAAAATAAGTTTCCTGTCTTTGTTCACTTGTGTTTAACTTGAAATATACAGAAAATTGTAATAAGTAGGGTCATATAGTGACCATTGTTTCATTCAATAGCTTGATGAACTCCTTATTTCCGTCATCTTGTGAGTTATTGCACTTACGTTCCATGTATGCTAGGGCCATCCCTATTTAATAAATTCTTTTCATTTAGTTATTCATTGAGCAGCACCTATAATTAAATTCACATTATTCTATGGGGAGCAATCTGTTTATCGGTAAGGTCACGATACAGATCTTTTTGATAGCCACAGGAGTATTATTGACCCAACTGTCACCTCACAGGTTGTACAAATGCTTCACCAGAGACAGAGTTGAGAAATTTTGTTCAAAATGGTTCAAATGGCTCTGAACACTATGGGACTCAACATCTTAGGTCATAAGTCCCCTAGAACTTAGAACTACTTAAACCTAACTAACCTAAGGACATCACACACACCCATGCCCGAGGCAGGATTCGAACCTGCGACCGTAGCAGTCCCGCGGTTCCGGACTGCAGCGCCAGAACCGCTAGACCACCGCGGCCGGCTGAGAAATTTTGTCAGGTAACTTGTGGAAGTCTGGAAGCCAGTGGTCTGGACCAGGGGTGGCTGTAATGCTTCGTCAGCAGCTTCGGATGGTTACTTTAGTGTTGATAGGGTCATGTCTGTGGCGGCGTAAAGTGATTTAATTGCTGCGACTGGAATTGATGGCACTGTCGCACAAGATACCCCTGTCTGGATGTACTTGAAACCAGCGTCCTATGACCAGTGAAGATTCACTGAGCCCACCCTTACCCCGAGCGAGACCGGGCAAACTGGGGTCGCTGGGTAGTACGCAAGATAGGGTCTGCACCATTGCAGCATCTTGACCGGACTATGTCGATCAATGTATGAAGACGAAGAGTGTAAGGGTTCCTCAGAGACTGTCCCCATCATCATGTAGCTCATTTGGGCCTTGAACATGCTGTACAACCGATCTGCTTCTTAATTCTACTCAGGAAGAAAAGGTGCGCTAATCACTAGTGCTTTGATACTTGAGATGGGTTATACACTTGGATTACACTGCACGTGGAGACTGTACACACCTGACCTTACACACCTGTAGTGGCAACAATGTTTCAGTAGAATGTTTAATATCAAAGAAGTCAGTTGAATACTCTGAACTCAGGTGGTAAAGGGCAACAGCTTTAGTCGAAAGAGAGATTAGAAGTGCGTTGTGCTACCGACCAGGTTATTGGTCATAATACCGAGATGGCTCCAAAGTCCACGGCCATTTTTTCTTGTTCAGGGAACATTTCGATTGCCCTACGCAGACAGTATTTCGAACAGGAGGGCCGTACTTTGCGGAAATACTATGTGAAATGTCTATTTAGACTACCATCTAAGATCAGGGTCCTTTTACGTACCTTAAAGGACGATCTTTGTTTGCGGAAGACGGGTGTCTACCGCGTTCCTAGCAGCTGTGGCAAGTCATACATTGGAGCAGGCTATCAGAACTGTGGAGGACAGGCGTACTGAGTATAAAGCACAAAAATATTACAACAGCTGAGCAAATATGCCTTTTCAGAACACTGTCTAGGCACCAGTCATCCTGCGTAATATAACACGGAGATTCTCGCAGGCACTACTAGCTATTAGGATAGTGTTGTTAAGGAAGCTGGATGAATAGAGATGGTAGTTTTTTGTTCAAATTCTGAAAGGAGCCCTGCTGTCTTATTTGTCAAAAACCGAGGGACTGAGCTTTTGCTACCTCCGGAATTTCTCTGCAAACAGGGGATTTAAATTCGCTTGCTCAGCGCATAATTGCTGAAGTTATGCCCTGCATATGGCAGGGTGTGCTCCTGTCGAAATATCGGTGGTTGTCGACGACGTCACCCGTCTGCATTTCCGCAAGCTATTTGAACACTTTATACCTCGGGAGGAACAAAATTCTTACTGTTATCATGCCAAAAACGGGGAGCTTCATTAGATTTTAATGATATGTGGGCGTCAAAGCTAAGTGATAAGATTCTAAGTGAATTTTGTGTTTGGAAGCCAAAGCCAGTGACGGCATTTAGAAGAATAATGATGGTCTCTTCTAGTGAAGACACTAAAAGAAAGTCATTGGCTTACACACATTTTGACAGGTAACGCTGAGGCCTACCTGGCCTTTTAAAGCAATAGGCTTTTTGCTGTACGTTACCAAACGATGTTTACCTGCCTCCAAAGGCAGGGAGCCGATACATCAACATGTCTCGGCGTTAATTAGGGATATGTAAGCTCCGTTATCCACTTAGAAATCCACGTCCACGTTGTTGATGACCTGTGGGTTCATCAGTTTAAGTGGAGTTTTGGTATCAGCTGATTACACCAATGTGATGTAAGTGCGGTATCGCGCTATGGACGAGGCCGTTAAGGTCTCTGATACACTGTAATCCTCCCACTTCGCTCGGCTTAATTAATTAGATCATGATTACATGTAAGTAACAGATCGAAATAAGGCATCCATTCTGAAGGACTTCAACCAAAACGATACAAAAGAAAGTGTACTTCTAATTACCAGAATGATAACCTATTCTCTTGTCTCAGCAAACACTGAATTTAAGAAATTGTAGTTAGTCCAGTCACACTGAATAGGGGGATATGAGCGTTATCGGTATTCTTATTTAAGTTAAACACTAATCAAACTGCAAAAGAATAGACCCCCGGTGCCAAAAGCGGACAACATGCATGTTCGCCAATTAGCTATGATTGTTTTTGGATTCACACAGCTGTCGGTTACATCGATGCCGATGGTTACTACACCTGTGGAAACAAACTTTATACTTAGGGGATCGTAAATTTTAGTTATGATAGCATTCATAATCATTAATTTAGACTCATTAAATATGATCATAAAAAGATTTTTAAATAAACCGTCAACTGCTGTATGCAACGCTGGGTGATATCACTCTAACTATTACTGTTACAAATTCATTCGAATTTACATTTTTAATTACTAAAGTCTTATTAATACTTACTGATTCACTGAAAAATTAATACATTCAGAAAAGAATCATAATGCTTTCGGTGTTATGCACTATTCCTTGGGATACTATGTTGGAATAATGTGTTCATTTCATGAATCTGTCAAGTAGTGGTCACTGATTTTTGCTGAAGGCTTCATGCGTGACTCTTCGTGCGCTAATTTTGGCTTCCTTCAGTTTTATTTTCTATGAGGCTTTGATTACGGTAAACCTGCAATCAAGTTCTCTTTGCTTAAGTGCAGCTATCTTATGCCTATCCAATCACAGCGGGTCTTTCCTATCCCTCGCAACATTGCTCGACACATACCTGTTTAAGTGATATACACTTGGGCATATCCATTTGTACTCAACATTTTTAGTCTCAGACGTGTATTTTTATATTAATTGCTGAATTTGAAGTCTGTTTCTTATCGCAAAATATTTCCCTATCTTTCTTCTTCTTCTTCTTCTGTACTTTAAAGTTTAGATACTTGTGCCTGTTCAGTCTTACCATTCATTCCCTCCGCCTTCTGGGTCTTCATACGTCCATTCTTCCTCTTGGATGACACAGAATGAACTGACGTGGGACACACTTTCAACTTTCCTGAGAGATCTAATTTTTTCGCTTGTATTTTACTTTGAAACGTATCTGTTAATAGTGAATAAATATATGGGCAGTTTGAGCTAAATTGAAACATACCTGTTACTGGCAAGACTGAATAAAAGAGAATTATCCTTGCAGTGGATGGTTAACTGAAACTCCGTCATTTGGATAAAAGGTTTGCGCCACGAAGTTGCCAAAGAAACATAAGCTTCATATGTAAGTATGAAAGTGACAGAGGTTACTAACTACTAAAATGAAAGGGAAAGGTATGCAATTACTGCACATTTATTTCACAAGAAAAACATGGGAAAAACTCATAACGAAAGTTTTCGTTCAAAATAAACACAATGCATATGAAGCATTAAACTGTCTCTACGGTTCATAATACACTCATGATTGGCTCGCAGGTACTGGGAAATATGGTATAAAAGGGGTGTTACTTTCAGGGATCGCTACTGAATCGACTTGAAATGATGTGGCACAAATCAATTATTTACCAAAGGTACAAGGAGAGGGTGTATTCAGACATTGACAGGAACTAATACGTGCACTTGGAAAGTTAACGAGAAAGAGTTGGTAACAAAAGATCGCTATAACAAGCATCCACTCTGAGTCGCGGAAGAATAGAAATAACTAAAATAAAGAGTGATGAATTCAGCTTTAATTATCATCTAACGTTATTGTGGCATTGCTAAAACTTCACAGCACCAGACCAGAAACTGACCCAGCATCGGACCTTCATTTCTCTCTGCGACATTATCGATACCTAACTGTATACTCCACCGAACTCGGATACAATACGCTTTCTGAACTTTTCATCTCTCTAATTCTGGCGTACCATAGAAGAATAAACCTGCCAAAACCCATGTCAGGGCTCTTGGTTATTTGTTTCCCTACCAGGGAAAGGAATATTGTTGTCAGAAACACTCTCCTCCCTCCTATGAGTGTGATAAAAGTCCGCGGGTAAATAGCAGCTACCATTCAGAGCTCTAGTGCCGCCGTTATCCTATGAGACGAGATGAAAAGTTCCCGCCTGCCCCTTCCCTTCGAAACATATGAAGTAGGGTTAACGGAAAATGCGCCCATTCTCACCGCTCACAAGCAACCGCCGCTAGCACCGCCGTGCTGGTGTGGGCGGTACTCCAACTACAGTCTGAAGGCACATTCCAGTGGAGTATTAGCTTGAAGGACCTCTGGTCTGCCTGAAAAAGAGTGCCCAAGTGACCGCACAAAACATCATCGCCTTTATACAGTGTGATTCTCATTAACGTTTAAATAGATGACGCTGAGACAAGTAATTTAATAAAAGAGACACGGGTCCGCTGATGTCGGGAAACAGCCTTAATATGGATGAGAAATACTGAACATGTGACGTCACCAGATGACGTACCCCGCCGCACGTGCAGCGCTGGAGCTTGTCTGTCTGTTGCAGCTGATCATCTCAACCCACGTCACGTATTGACGTCGGTGTGGCTCCACGCCTACGCGAGCAACTTCAGCGCGTGGGGCTCAAAATTCGAGTCATGCGTCTGGCGGGCAGTATTTTTTTTCCGTTGTGTAAGACAATTACGTGTTTACATTGACGCATTAACTCATTAATTTATTTACAGGTCTCCGCTGGTTTATTGCAAAGTACAGTATAACAAAAACCTACCTTATTGCGTCATAAGTAAATGAGTATAAGCTTCCAAATCGCGTCATTACCACTAAATGGCCAACATATTCTTTACCACGTAATGCCTGCAAACAAAATAGAAGGGAGAAAAGGAAACTTAAAACAAAATGAGAACAGCTTCCTTAGCTACAGAGAGGAAAATAATTTTGTAACTTCTACGTTCACAACTGATCACGTTTACAAAAGGTGCGAAATATGCACCGTTTGCTTGAAAGAAATATTGCATCGCTCAGTCATCCCTTCACGCACGGGATCTAAAATACCCTCCATATTTTGGATGTGACATCACATGTTCAGCTGTTTCATCTACTTCACACCGTGTAATAACACAGGTCTGCGACTTAAAAATTGTTTCAAATTTAGTAAGTGATTCTTATAGTGTTTTCAACGCTGATTTCGGGAAAAATAGTGAAAAATTTCATCACGTACAGTTATTTCACAAACTGCTTGTCTGGTTTTAGATTTTTTCGATATTTCAGCATTCTATTGAGTTTGAATTTTGGTTTTTAGGATCTCCATAAACTGTTATTTAGCCGTTTTTATACTAGATATACGTAAAATAAAGAGTAATTAGGAGAAACCAGCAACATTTTCATGTAAGTCCCTGTCTGTCGCATTGCCCCTTCTCCTGCCATCACCAAGTAATAAGCTTCTGCTAGTACCAATACCCACTCCTCCAGATTATTTGGATGATATAGATGATCGTGAGCCATTGGCTCAGCAAGGTGATAGTGAAGAAGACAAGATTGCTACGATCCTGGGACAACCGATCCCATTCCAGTCTCACAATCTGAGCTGAACGATTTAGTTAGGGGCCTAGGCCTTTCTAAAGAATCGGCAGAGCTTTTAGGGTCTAGATTGAAAGATAAACATATGTTGGCTCTGGGTAAATCCTTTTCTCGGTATCGATCGAGGGAAAAGGAGTTTGTATCTTTCATCTCTCAAGAAGGTGACCTGGTGTTTTGCAGTGATGTTCCTGGGCTTATGGCACGTTTCAAAATAGAATATCCTCCTGATGAGTAGAGACTTTTTATTAATTCTTCGAAAAGAAGCCATAAAGCAGTACTTCTACACAATGGCAATATGTATGCTTCTATACCAGTTGGACACTCAGTTAACTTAAAAGAATGTTATGAAAACCTTGAACTGGTTTTAAGCAAACTGTGCTATTCAGATCACAAATAGACACTATGTGGTGAATTGAAAGTGATTTCAATGCTGCTTGGTCAACAAAGTGGCTATACAAAGTTCCCTTGCTTTCTATGTAAATGGGGCAGTAGTGACAGAAAGCAGCGCTACATAAAGAAAGCTTGGCCCTTTAGAAAAATCTTACAGGTAGGGGTTAAAAATGTTGAGAGGAAAAGCCTTGTGGATCCCAAAATGATGTTACTTCCACCACTTCACATTGAGTTGGGGCTGTTGAAACAAATTGTAAAGGTTCAAATGGTTCAATGGCTCTGAGCACTATGGGACTTAACATCTGAGGTCATCAGTCCCGTAGAACTTAGAGCTACTTAAACCTAACTAACCTAAGGACATCACACACATCCATGCCCCAGGCAGGATTCGAACCTGCGACCGTAGTGGTCGCGCGGTTCCGGACTGAAGCGCTTAGAACCGCTCGGTCACAGCGGCCGGTCAATTTGTTAATGCATTGTCAAAAGGAGCATGGACCTCTTTTAAATTAGTTGTTACCGGTTTCCTAGGAAACAAAAGAGATACAAACTACAAGACAATCGTCACAGACATGCTCTACAACTTTAAGAAGCTGGGCTGTTACATGGGCATTAAAGTTCATTTTCTCCACTCACATCTTGACTACTTCCCTGCAAACCTTGGTGATGTAAGTGAAGAGCAGGGCGAAAGATTGCACCGAGACATCAAAGAAGTGGAAAGAAGACATCAAGGAAGATGGAACGTCAATATGATAGCGGACTACGGCTGGGTGACAAAAAGAAATGATCTTCAACGAGTCCACAGGCGGGAAAGCAATAAAAGATTCTTCGACAGAAAGCGATAGCGTTATTATAAGGACTTATGAGCTTAAAGAGGTACTGGAAATGTAGTTTAGAACATGATTTATAAATTAAATAAAATGTAAGAAATCGATTAAATTTTGAAACTTCCTGGCAGATTAAAACTGTGTGCCGGACCGAGACTCGAACTTGGGACCTTTGCCTTTCGCGGACAAGCGTTCTAACAGCTGAGCTACCCAAGCACGACTCACAACCCGTTCTCACAGCTTCAGTTCTGCCAGTACCTCGCCTCCTTCCTTCCAAACTTAAATTTTGTTATTATACCCAAAAATACTCCCTCTTTTGTGAGAAAACCTGATGTGATAGAAAAAAGTGGATTGTATTTTTGAACTCAGCGCTGAAAAGTACACAAAAGTCAGCTATCAAATTTCAAACAACTTCCAAAAAATAATTTTTGGCAGACCTGTGTAACTGATGGGGAGGGGGTCTTATTGTCTGAGGAACAGATGAGCCGCTACGCCCAGGAGACACACAACAGCAGTCTAACATTTTATGTCTCCAGAAAGGTCCGTACAGGACTTGCAACATGCGGACGTGCATTGTCCTGCTGAACTGTAGGGTTTCGCAGGGATCGAAAGAAGGGTAGAGCCACGGGTCGTAGCACATCTGAAATGTAACTTCCACTGTTCAAAGTGCCGTCAATGTGAACAAGAGGTGACCTAGACGTGTAACCAATGGCACCCCATACGACGGGTGATACGCCAGTATGGCGATGACGAATACACGCTTCCAATGTGAGTTCACCGCGATGTCGCCAAATACGGATGCGACCATCATGATGCTGTAAACAGAATCTGGAGTCATCCGAAAAAATGACGGTTTGCCATTCGTGCACCCAGGTTCGTCGTTGAGCACACCATCACAGGCGCTCCTCTCTGTGATGCAGCGTCAAGGGTAACCGCAGCCATGGTCTCCGAGCTGATAGTCCATGCTGCTGCAAACGTCGTCGAACTGTTCGTGCAGATGGTTGTTGTCTTGCAAACGTCCCCATCTGTTGACGCCGCACGATCCGTTACAGCCATGCGGATAAGATGCCTGTCATCTCGACTGCTAGTAATACGAGGCCTTTGGGATCCAGCACGGCGTTCCGCATTGACCTCCTGAACCTACCGATACCGCATTCTGCTAACAGTCATTGGATCTCGACCAACGCTAGCAGCAATGTCGCGATACGATAAACCGCAATCGCGATAGGCTACAATCCGACCTTTATCAAAGTCGGAAACGTGATGGTACGCATTTCTCCTTCTTACACAAAGCAACACAACGTTTCACCAGGCAACGACGGTTAACTGCTTTTCGTGTATGAGAAATCGGTTGGAAACTTTCCTCATGTCAGCACGTTGTAGGTGTCGCCACCGGCGCCAACCTTGTGTGAATGCTCTGAAAAGCTAATCATTTGCATATCACAGCATCTTCTTCCTGTCTGTTAAATTTCGCGTGTGTAGCACGTCATCTTCGTGGTGTAGCAATTTTAATGGCCAGTAGTGTATACTTGTCTCTAAATGACTTCTCATCGTTTTCCTAGTAATACTATTTATGGTAAATATAGTATCACCGCATCAACATCCTTTCCGGAATGCACTTTCTTCCTCTAATAGGCGAGTCCATATTGTGATTCTTATGCGATTACTAATTATTTCTGCAAATATTTTATAGGCTGAGTTTAAGTGGCCAACTCCGCTATTATTTTCACGGTTGTTTCTTTCACCTTTTTTTAATAGCTGACACCACTATTGATATTTTGCAAGTGGGGTTTTAAACCAGTGCCAGCATTCATTAAGTAAATGTAATAATCTAAAATCACAAAAGGGACCGGCACATTTTAGAAGTCACGTATTATTACTATCTCGTCCACATGCTTTCCAGTTTTACATATTTTTTAAAACTACTTGCATTTCTTCTACTGTGAGTGAATCCACAGTACTACTGAGTAATGTGATCTCCTTCTTCAATTATGAATCTTCTGTTTGCCACCCTTTTATAAAATTGTTTCTATTGATCTTCGCTAATAACATTTAGTTTTGCAGTATTTTCCTCGCCTTTATTTAAGGGTTTCGAGGGTTTCAGTCTTTTGTAGGAAAAAGTTTCGTTCTGCTGTAGTTATAAAATTATCCCATAACTCTTGGTGTGCTAGCTTACTTATTTGTTTGACATGGATCCCTTTCTGCTTGCATTCTTCTTCAGTTTCTGCTGTTTTACTCTGTCGGAAATCTGTTGCGCCAATGTCCTGGATTAAATTGAAAACCTCTCCGCTGTGTCTCATTACGCTAAAATTTTGCCAGTCCTTCCCTACACCCCGAACAGAATGAGTGTATAGCAGAATGATACCACATTCTAACACTTTTTTGTTCCTGGGAGTACGCCTTAAAGATATTCTCAAGCTTTGTTTTTCTTCTTATCCTAAGTTTCTAGCACTTAGCTATCATGCTAACTGTTGTGACGATTAAGTGGTGATCAGTACAGGTGTCGCATCCTCAATGTACGTGTACATCTTGAACATGATATCATTCGTTTGTGATTACGTATTCTATTATAGATCCACTAGCACTCCATGTAAGCTCAGGTATCTCTATTTTTCCTATGCGATAACGATCTTAAGCTGGTTGACGATTGAACTGTCAAAGTTCTTCACCAGTTTTGTTAATGTGTTGTTCTCCAAACGTACCCACAACTCCTGAGACAGGTACGTAACTTATTCTAGCTTTTAAATCTCAACAGATGAAAACATATCTCTTATCGATTTCATTTGGGATCGTTTGCAGAACTGTTTTCTTTCTATTTTCTTTCCTTTTTCAGATGCATATACACCAATAATGACTAAGTATCCTCTGTCAATCTTAAATTTAACTATTATAAAACTGCCTCATACGCCACTCTTTCAATACATTCTTTAATACTTTGCCTTTATTTCTCTACACAGTGATCAATACGAGTGTCTACAAAATATTCCTACAGCCAGCTTTGACAGAATTTGCTGATACTGTCTGTGTTCATCATTCACCATTACAGGAAGTGTTCATCATTATTAAAGAAATATTTTGTAATTACTCTTTTACATTTTTTATTTATTAGGATTGCCACCGCACAGCTTGCTCTTGTGATTTGAGATATTCCGCTATATATCGCTTTATAGTAATTAAGATCTATTGTGCCTTTTAACTTCTTTTTCGTTTATTTTATAATAGCTACATCAGTCTGTTTACTTCTTAATTCATGATCTAGCTCTATATTTTGTTTCCTATCCTTCTTATGTTGTAAATAATAATTTTTATTCTGTCTGTGGTGCCTAACCGTGTATTATTGATATGCATAGGTTTATCCCTGGTTGTGAAGTGTGAAGAGAGCCAGCATGTACTAATTCCCCTGGCCATGCTACGAGCGCTGCACAGGTTAAGCTTGGTGATGGAGCTGCCGTCTCAGAGCTTCCAAGCCCGCTGAGTAACGTTTCGGACTACCATTCCTAGACATACTGTCATTCCGTCGTCGAGCACTGATTGCCCTAAAGAGATGTCTTCAGTCTCTTTTACCTTTGGGATATTGTCTAACATGCTCCCTCCCCCTGCCCCATATGAGCCGTTGACAAACCCTTCAATAGACACAGAAAACATAAGACACCCTCATGTCTCACAAGCTAAGAGCGTCGGTGTCGAAAAAGCAAGAGTTCCCAAACAGAGGCTGACAGGAAAGAAAACAGATATCTGACGCATGTAAGAGGAAGCAATGTCAGACACAGATAAGGGCCCATGTAGTTGCCACTCACATTCTTCAAAAAGAGAGCCCCGTAGGGGGACTACTATATGTGTGGCATTAGCGACTCTACAAGGACATCAGCTCCCGCCAGCTCTTTGGATCATTGAGACACACTAATGGCCTCACCATACTACGGCGGTAGTCCTTGAAGAGGCCTGTCTTTCAGTAGATTTATATTTAAAGCCGTAGTCAGTGTCGTTATAATGGCCTTACGATAACTGATGCCCTGTTCTAAGTTCACTGAGTCAAAAAGTTCTGGCCTGTTTGTAACAAGGAGATCTAAGATGTTAACTTCACGAGTTGGTTCTCTGATTAACTGTTGAGATAAATTAGAAGGCATTTAGCACAGTTTTACAACATTCATTGCCTCTTCTACCCGGATCAATCACTCGAGTCTCCCGGTAGACAAGCAACAGCAGGAAATTTAGGCACAACCTGGTCCATATTTTCCCTCAAATGTTCCGGCACTACTGCTGCTGACGCAAGGGTTCTTTAGAAGCACTCGATTACCACGTTTAATCCACCTTTAAAACATGTTGTCACCTAAATCATTTCGAATTCTGAATGTGTACCAACCTCATTAGTGTGGTCTATACGTCTATAAACATGCATCCACGACCAACTTTCAGCTGACATGTAATGTAGTAGCATTCAGAAAAAGTATTGTAGCCACATTTAGACTGAATCTAGCAACTTCTTGGGTTAGTCTTACATTCCTTGTTGTACAGACGAACTTATATTTATGATGGACAGGCACTACGCCTGTTTTGTGTGGATACACGGGGAATTGTCCACTGTCTGGAAACCGTTACAAGCTGTGTTGGCCACGATCAATATATTTAAGACTAAGGCCGTGGGTAGCGGTGATGCTGAGCCACCTTAGACGGATGCTTTGGCATGCCTGGGATCCCTGATATTTCTCTCGTCTTGGCCAGTCGATTCTCACCTGACGACACATGGTGAACGGTGGTAGCGTGAAGATTGACTGGATGGAAACCTAAAACTTGTACTGACCACATGGCAAAAAAACAGGCGTGAGGTACTGTTCACTGCTGAAAGTGCATCCGAGTCAGAACGAGACACCTCGTTCGTTGGCACTGGAGTCGATCGTCCTGAAAGGTCTGGATACTGACACAGGGTTAGTTTGCACTGGGAGCTCCAATGTTAGGCGGTTGATATAGCACCATAGGGAAATAACGGGTAGGTAGTGAAGGAAAGGTCAGTGTCTACTAAATTTAACTTCATTACATTTCCTACAAATGAACGTGCTGCTCTTTTTCCCTCCAGGACAAATAATGAATAAATCGAAGGTTATTCATAATAATCTTCTAACACCATAAAATTAATGTTTATTGTTAAGTGAAGCGGATTGAAATCAAGTATCACATGTGTCTACCAAATCAAAGTGGATTAGAATCTATGAAGGGTTAAACTGTGCTCTGGTGGTGAAGCACGGTGGACAGGCAGAGGACAGAACTGTCCCATAAGGGTCCGACGGGATTCATGTCGGACTATGTGGGTGGCCAAATCATTCGCTCGAATTATCCAGAATATTCTTCAAACCAATCGCGAATAGCTGTGACCCGGTGACAGGGCGCTTTGTCACTCATAAAAATTCCATTTTTGTTTGGGAACGTAAGGTCCACGAAAGGCTGAAAATGAAGTAGCCGAACATAACCATTTCCAGTCAATGATCGGTTCCGTTGGACCAGAGGACCCAGTCCATTCCATGTAAACACAGCGCACACCACCACCAGCAGGCACAGTGCCTTGTTGACAACTCGCGTCAAAGTCTTCGTGGCTCATATCAACTGAAATCGGGGCTCATCTGACCAGACTACCGTTTTCTAGTCGTCTAGTGTCCAACCGATATGGTCACGAGCCCAGGAGAGGCGCTGCAGGCGATGTCGTACTGTTAGAAAACACGTCTGCTGCTATAGCTCAACAACGATAAATTTTGCCGCAACGTTCTAACGCATACCTTCGTCCCACATCGGTTTTTGCACGTAGTGTCGCCTGCCTGCTAGCAATGATAACTCTATGCAGAATTGCTGCTCTCGGTCGTTAAGTGAAGGTCGGGGGTCACTTTGTTGTCCATGGTGAGAGGTAATGCCTGAAATTGGTATTCTTGGCACACATTTAATTTCCTAACGATTTCCGAAATGGAATGTCCCATGCGTCTAATTCCAACTACCGTTCCGTGTTCAAAGTCTATTACCTCCCGTCGTGCGGCCACAATTAGATCGGAAATCTTTCCACATCAATCACCGGTCAAGGAACCGCGATTTTATGCCTTGTGTATGCGAGACTATCGCCATCTGTGTACATGCATACCGCTATCTCATTACTTTTTTTCACCTCAATGTAACTACAATGCCACTACAAACACAACGGTCGAGTATGACGATTACCATATAGCAATAGAATGACTGATCGGTTTGCAGCAAAGTTTGGCAGTTACCAAGTGTGTGATGACAGCTCAAGAAAACTGAACATGGGGATCAAATGTATTATCTAAAGGTGATCAAATATTAAAATACATATACCTACAGTCTAAGAAAAAGTTGCGGAAATGAATCCTAAGTTACACAACAGGACAGCCCATAAATACAAGACCGAGCAAGGTGGCGCAGTGGTTAGCACACTGGACTCGCATTCGGGAGGACGACGGTTCAAACCCGCGTCCGGGCATCCTGATTTAGGTTTTCCCTGATTTCCCTAAATCGCTTCAGGCTAATGCCACGATGGTTCCTTTGAAAGGGCACGGCCGACTTCCTTCACCTTTCTCCCTCAATCCGATGAGACCGATGACCTCGCAGTTTGGTGTCCTCCACCCACATCAACCCAACCCCCATTAATGCAATTTGACATGACCCAGAATGCAAAAAAAGCCCGCTTTTTGTCGCAAGAACATGAAAGTTGCGTTGTTCTCTGCACAATTTTCGTTTGACAGAGCACATGTGTTTCCTCATGCTGGAGATGGAAGACGAAATTTATGTGTTTTTCGTCAGAAGCGTTGAGTATAATATCCATACAGCAATAACTCTTCCTCTTATGAGGCACATTTGCAACTATATGCACTGTTCATCACTTAATTTTCAGAGTGAGGTGGCGCAGCTGTTAGCACACGATGGTCCAAATCCGCATCTGGCCTTCCTGATTTAGGTTTTCTGTGCTTTCCCTAAATCACTTAAGGTAAATACCAGGTCGGTTCGTTTGAAAGGGCACAGCCGAGTTCCTTCCCCATCCTTCCCTAATGCGATGAGACCATTGACCTCGCTGTTTGGTCTCCTCCGCCAAACCAGCCAACCAACAGTAATTTTCGTCTTACAGCCTCCACAGTCTCACAAAATGCTACTTCGTTAGAGGACATCTGATCGCGAGAGTTGGTCGTATGTATCATGTTAGTGCTAGTTTGCAACACCTTCCATGCTTTGTTACAGCTTTACGCTCTCGCACGCTTCAGTAACAGGGAACGAGTCGACGAGTAAGAAATGACCGCAACGCCTCTGTTCTCAGACTCGTCATTCGCACGAACTACAGCGGGATGGAAGAAAGACGGTATGGCACTGACGTAACAGCAGCGCCTCGATTTCTAATGTATCCAACCTTCAACAACAATCTAGAAGTCGGTGCGTCTCTGATCTCTACTCTACGCCACGCCCTCCTTGCTTTCCGAGTATCTCCGACGCAGCTGCCACCTGGCGGTGCCGTGGTGAACCGCCAGCTCTCCCGGTTGCCTTTAACGGGGCAATTCCTTTATCGCGCCTCCGTGGAGCAAGAACAGTAAACTTTTATAACAGCCCAATAAAACGCGCTCTCCGCATATTGTCTGCCGCCCGTGCTAACAGAATTAGCCGACAGCCGATCGCACGAGGAACTTCCGGCAACAAAGTTTATTTCACAGGAATGTGATTAATTTCGCCCCTCCCTTGATTCACAGTCTCTTGACAAGCGAACCGGTAACGCTGTTTGCACTTTAAACTATTTTCGGAGGAACGAATTTTGAATTTTCTTGAGATTCTCTTGGCAATATTAAACCTTGGGGAACATAATTCCATTATTAATTTCGAACTCGTTTCATTCAGCGAAACTATTCTCTGTATCATTATCTAAGCAGTGATCTTCAATTCCATTATTACCTTTTAAGCAATTTAGTTGCAGTAACTGCGCCCGAGGATCTTTAGCCGTGGTTCACTAAGCATGTTTTCCGATTTTTATTTTACTTCAGCGTTCCTCACAGCAGAGTAGGTTGTACTGGTGACGGGCAGTCGGGTATTCATAATTTGGTAGTTATAACTCGCAGACTGCCTTCTTGTCGCCGCAGTAATACGTTACGACAAGGGAAACTAGGGAAGCGTTATGTAAGTTGTGTGCGCCATCTATCTGTGAAATGTGTAAGCTCTCCAGAATGAAATTTTCACTCAGCAGGGGAATGTGCGCTGGTCTGAAACTTCCTAGAAGATCAAAAGGTAGGAGACGAGGTAATGCCGGAATTAGAGTTGTGAGGACGGGTCGTGAGTCGTTCTTGGGTAGCTAAGATGGTAGAGCACTTGCCTGCGAAAGGCAAAGGTCCCGGGTTCGGCTTTTGGTCTGGCACACAAATTTAATCTTCCAGGAAGTTTCAGTGTACGTTTTCTTCTGCGTATGTCCTTATCTTAATTGTTCGTGCATCGCCTACCTAATGCTCATGGGGAAAGAGCCCCAGACTTACCTAGACAAGTATGGTAAATCGTCTGAAAACAGCACTCATTCTGGCCGTTATAAGATGGCAGTGCTTGTTAATACGGTGCCAGAGTTCATTTCAAGTGTGCCTCATTGCCCAGTAAACTAGCGCGTCAGTTATAAGAGTGGGTTTCAAGGCCTAATTCTGGATCTGTACAAACGCATTTTTTAGGTACAGTAAAGCAATATTCTTGCATTAAAAAATAAAATACTAATGAAAGTAAGCGAATTTTCCTATTGAAAAGTATCATAAGAGATGGCAAGCATAGCTGACATTGAAGAACTGCGATGACAACAAGCCTTTAGGAATAAGAACTCTGCGGCAGTTATTGCGGAGTGTCAACCGTTTGACGAGTAGTTTGAGCCGACATTTGCCCGTCTTGTTTGCCATGCTTGGTCGAAGATAGAGCTTGCGATCTGCCACTGCCTGTTTTAATGGTGAGCGTTCCATGAGATTTCTGTGACTCTCGTTCCGGCCGGTGGCTCTTGCGTGTGCTGTACTGGTTTAGACATTTGGCGATTACTGTTTGCTTGGTCTCAACTCTCCGCCACCCGTTTTGCAGTCCTGTTTAGATAACTTCTGTTTCTGAATTTTCCTCTCGTGTGCTCAGCCCTCTCCCTCGCAAGCAAACTACTGGATCTACTACGGTTAATTTCTCTTAAACCAAAAGTTGAAATACCTCAGGGAGCTAAGTTTAATTCTTTCAAAGGGTCTTCCGATTCGTATGTATTGTTTTGTTTTAACTGTTCAGGTTCGTTTATAAAGAAGAGAGAGCTCCCCTTGGTAGTAATAACAATCGTCGTTCAAAACCGTTAGTGATTTGTAACTCTCATCAAGTTTTAATTAATAGCTGCCTGAGTGATCCTTCGGCCGTACTGAAGTGCTTGTTACTTGTTGGCGTGTTTAACTCAAATTCTCTAGTCGAGCATTTGTTCACGTTTGAGGTAACCGGTAGCAGATGCGTTGCACCCTGAAAAGAGACCTTGCGTTGTTTGGCGTGCACGATTAACATTAATAATGATTTTTTTAGAGATTAGTGTTGTAAGGTGTCAGGCAAATCCAACACCTTCCATGAAAACCCTGACATGATAAGCAAATCCAGTAGTATGTCACATACCTCTGAATAAATCGTGACATTAAATTAACCAAAGTAATACGAGTAACGAGTGAGCAAATGGAATACCACAGACTAACACAAGAATGCCTAAATGCATGTCATACCTTCCCACCGTGAGACAGACGCAGTTCCGAGGGGAGAAACGAGAACAGAAGCCGAGAGCAGAACCGTGTTAAGCGAGAAGGCCCTACGATAAGGGACGGACACCTACGTCGCCAGCTAACCGCTAGGACCACCCAGACGCAAGTTTTTGCGTGAGACTTTTTCGCGTCTCTGTTACGTCAGGACCACCCCCTAGCCCATGTTAAAAGGTAGAGCCCTCCAGAAGAGCAGTATAGATCTTACGATAGCACTAAAAGGACCACACCAGCTGCAAGTTTTAGCGTGAGACTTTTTCGCGTCTCTGTTACGTTGCAAACGTTAAAAACGTTGCCCCACCACGAAAAGTATAACGTTTATCATTGGATAGACAGAATTTTTGTAGGCGGAGGTTAAGGTTAACATTGAGACCCTGACTGGTCAGATGAAAACACAGCCAGATAGTTTTTTTAAACCAACTTCTGTAAATTGTAGTAAGGAGAAGTTAGGAGGGACTGGCTTCCGAGACGGCGAGGTGAGCGGAGCTGTGCTGTCCACCGCCCCCTGACGAACATCGACAAGGTAATGAACGCACGCGATGCCGCATAACAGCGCATAAAGCTTCACTCAGAACTGCAGAAGTCTCATCTGTTACACCTCCTTTTTGCGTAATACTAGTGTCGATCGTCAATTAAAGCTCATGATGTTCACATTTGCCACTTGAAGTAAAAATCTGAAATGCGATGATTTTTTTGTTATATAGTTATTGAGAAGCCACATCAGCCTTTGTAATTTACAACAAGTTATATAAGTAATTAAAGATAATTGAGGGTCACTGTAGACCATTTTGATAGTTTGCTCTTTTGTGAAACTTAATTTAAACCTAGTTTATAGATGTGATATGGCATAGGTCATCCTTCGATCCATTGTAGAACTTGGAAATCCATTCAGGGAATATTCGTTCACATTTTTGTTGAACGCAGTTGGTTTTTACCATCCTGTATTAAAACATTTCCTTTTATCAATAGTGCAATTTATAAACGATGTTTTGTGAGTAGAATAAAATTTCCAACGGTAAACTTAACTGCCTTTTCGACGTTATTTTACCAGCTAACTAAAAATAGGAAAGCCTTGAACCCCTTCCACTAAATTTAGTTAGTATTAAGATTCTTTTACAGGGAGTGCAGTGGAGCTGACGCTGAAATCATTAAGTATTTGGTTGTATCATCGCTAGTCTCACTGAACTCTTCTGAATTCTACATATCATGTGTGGTCTGGCGTCTCCTTACCAGCAACAGGTCCCAGGTTCAAACTAGTCAATTCCCTAAAAAACACGCTCAGAGCGTCGTTGCGCGAAAGTGGTAGGGAGACACGATATAGAACAAACAGACACCACGCAGAATGTTAGTGTGTTTGTGTTTTGATGCTCTTAAATTTCTCTTGCCAGATTCTGCTCTAGCTTTAAGTACAGTGTATTTTTGACATGGGAAAATGAACCACTGCTTTATCCCCATTTTATTTGATGGAGGTTTTATGTATGTCACAGCTGAGTCCATGTTTACTTCACATCTTGTCGCTGCGGATCGGATGGCCAAGGTCTACGCCGGAGTGTAAAGTGCCGTCCGCGCCCTTGCATCCTGATCTCACACCGGCCAGTTCCTCATAATTTATTGTGTTCTAAGGACCTCTTTGAGTAAATATCATCGTTAGAAATTTTGGAAGCATAAGGAGAATATGTATATATTGCACTGCTTTATAAGAAAATATTTAATGCCTGAAGCAAATTAACTACTTTTGTAATGCTTTGACACGTAGCGCAAATTTGGTTTGTTGATGTAAACTAACATTGTTGTAGAGTCGCACTGTTTTAGTAAGAAAAGATCTAAGGCCTGCAATTAGTAAACTGCTTCTTATACGAATTTCGGAACATAACGCAAATTTGGTTTCTTAATGTAAATGAGCCTCATTGTAGAGTTGCACTGTTTTACTAAGAAAAGATTTAGTACCTGAAATTGATAAAGTGCTTCTTGTAATATTTTTACCTTATATATATATATATATATATATATATATATATATATATATATATATATATATTAAAGAAACAAATAATATTCAAGCTGTTACCCAGTCCTTCGGTTCGGACCTGTTGACTGTATCTCTCATTAATTATCGTCCTTGTTAATACCATATCCCACCTTAATGTAGAAACGAAATACATCAGCACATTTATTGGGAGCATTTTAAGCTATGCTTATGATACGTGAACTCTGGGGAACTAGAAAGGAAAAAAATTAGGCGTAATATTAATTTTTTGTTGCTTATTTAGACAGACCAGGTTAGGTTTTTAGGGTCTTCTCTTACAAAAACCTATTACACATCGATCACAATAACAATATTAGGTATTATTAATGAAAAATTATAACGCAATAATAATAATAATAATGGTAACGGTAACAATGATTCCAAAATAAGGAGGCATTAAGAAAAGACTGATTAGTTATTACATAACAGATTGAGCAATAACAGTTTGCATAGTTAATAAAAATGATAATTGACAATAATAATAATGATAAAATAATGAAGGCATTAAGAATGATATCGATTAGTTTACTCTTTTAAAGCCGTGTTTAGTGTTAGAAGTGGAAGGGATAGTGAAATTATATTGAAATGAAAATGACAATGATTGGTAGGAAAGAAAAGAATTTCGATACACAACTCGGTAGAAAAGCGGAGAGATAAGTGGTGAGTTAGGGAGGTTTGACGAGAATGAGGTGCAGACAAGTCTATGGAAGAGATAGTTATTGTGATACAAGTCTTATGAAGTTTGAAGGTGTTGTAATTTCTCCACTATCTTGAAGAAGATTGTTCCAAAGTCGGGTTACTGAGACGGAAAATGATTTAGAGAATATATCAGTATTGTGTAGTGGTACAGACAGGATTTTACTTTGATTAGAACGAGTATTTCTGCTGTGTTTCTCGGATAGTAGCTTAACGGTTGAAGACAAATAATAGGCAGAGCAATGGTTGAGAAAACGATATTGCAAATTGCTCTTTGGCAGGAGTGATGGTCGAACTATCGCACGTCACAAATTCATAGCATCACAAATGTATAGAATCACAAATGCGTAGCAACACAAGTATTTATCATTACCTCCAGCCGGCGTGAGCTCTCATACAGAAGTTGTTGGAGAAGAGGATCACCACATTCAAGAATGGGGGCATTAGTGGCTGAACGGGTTTGTTTTTAAGCTCAAGAGGAAATACTTTTTCTATATATTTCTGTAGTGAATGCTGGCTCCCTCTTACAGGCCGCAGTTGTGTGTTCAGTCCTGTCTAAGGGTCCAGAATTACCCTCAAGTTCTTTGCAGAAGAAGAAAACATTATTTCTGTACTGTTTACGATTAATGGTGGAGGTGATTCTCTAAACTGGGGGGGGGGGGGGGGGGGGGCGGCAATAATAAGTCTTTTGGGAGCGGCTAAGATTGCTGATGTGTTAGATGGGATATGTTTCGAACCTAAGTACTGATACGGCAAGTAAGTCAATATTTACGTGCCAGATTTAGCGCCTCTGAGGAGTTCAGAGCTGTCCTGGACCAAACGTCAGGAACAGAAGAGTTTCTTGGACCACGACCTCACATACCGAAAGATTTATCAGCACCTATGTCATCCTGCCGTGAAAGCCTTCATTCTACGCGTGCAGATTTGTTGGGCTTGTACTTAGGTATAACTTAAAGTATTCAGCGGATAAATGATATTTGCAATTGGAGATATGATTAACAAACAGTGAGAAAAGTAACTGTCCAGATACTGATTCTTGTGAGAACCCTGACACAACGTTCCTCGCTTGAGACCTCTTTGCGCTATCATTAACCGCTGTTGGCAAGATGTAAGATATAAGTGGAACAATTGCGCAGCACTTGAAGAAAATTTTGTCTTCAGCGTTTAGTAAGCGGAAAATCAAAGTCAACAGCGTCGAAAGCTTTGCCGAAATCCAAAAAGTACATAATGATGTGGGTATAGAGAAGTGCAACGAAAACACCCTGGATTGAAAAAAAATTCAGATGAACAAATTCCAAGAGAAATTAAGAAGAAGGCGCATTGGTTAAAATGGCAGAGAGAAGAAAATCTAAGTTAATTGGACACATAAATCGATATAATATTTCCATAAAAACATCTTAGAGGTAGACCCAGAACGTGCATATTACAAAGTGTTATCAGTGGAATGAAGTACTGCAACTGCAACCACATTAAATGGTAGTGATGAAGAGGAACAAAGAAAGATGGCTACATCAACAAGGTGTCGACTATTTTCTCATCCGGTTGCTAGCGGAAGGGTTGGTGAATTAGATATTCCTGATTTAATAGTGGGGTAAATAACAAATAGAAACTGTTTTGATTTGTTAGATTTTCGAAGACATTACAGAACGATGATTTTGTAACACATCGTTAGAAAGTCGCACTGCTGGAACTGGCAGATGCAATTTTAGGAAGCCACTCTTTTTTGCTGTTGTCGAGGCCGTCACAACTGTCTGATGGTATGCTGCCTTCATTAAGGTACTTTTTCGTACCACACTAGGACACTTCCCTTACGTCCGTGTATCATTCTGCCTCTAGTACTTCTGCTGTTAACTAGTCTCTAAAATATAACAAACAAAAACTATCAAGGTATAGGAAGTTTAATAACTGCAAGCGCAAACATGGCATACCAGTGTTTTCAACCTATGGGCTGAGATAAAGAGTTTGGCACATTAGAGGAATTCGTGGCAGGCTGCATAAGACCAGTCGGAAGACTAATGACAAAAAGGAAGGTGGGTGAAACAACACCCTAACCTCGAAAAGCACCACCAAACATCAGCAACAGCTCTTCAGTACTTCACTGTGGGCTCAAGACCTGGTGACAAGGCCGCGCGCGGTAGCCGCTCGGCTTAGGGCGTCTTGTCCGCGCGGCTCCCCCGTCGGAGGTTCGAGTCCTACTTCGGACATGTTTGTGTATGTGTTGTCCTTAGTGTAAGTTAGTTTAAGTTAGGTTGGTAATGGGTAAGCTTAGGGACCGATGACCTCAACAGCTTAGTCCCATAAGATCTTACCACAAATTTCCTGATGACAGGCAACTTTCTCGAGGCAGCCGCAATGTATAGCGTCATTTGTCAACCAAGTGTGCATTGGCAGCATTCTCTACACAATCTCAAACGTCGCTTAGCATTACTACAGAAATGTGTGGCTTACGAGCAGTGGTTCGACCACTATACCCCGTTCTCTTTAGCTACAAGCTGGACTGCTGGCAGCTGTGTTGAACTCACAAGAGATTCCTTCCATTGGTTTCATGCGATTTATCACAACCACCCTACGCAGTGTGCGTTCGTTCCTGGTTGGCTGGCTCAAATGGCTCTGAGCACTATGTGACTTAACTGCTGTGGTCATTAGTCCTCTAGAACTTAGAACTACTTAAACCTAACTAACCTAAGGAAATCACACATATCCATGCCCGAGGCAGGATTCGAACTTGCGACCGTAGCGGTCGCGCGGTTCCAGACTGTAGCGCTTAGAACCGCTCGGCCATCCCGGCCGACCGTTGGTTCCTGTCCCTCATTAATTTACGTACATGAAATTTGCGCGGTTTTTTTTTTCAGCTGTGGTTATTTCTTCGCGTTTTCACTCCAGATGTCCCTGATAGATTGGTTACTCAGGTGACATCCAACGTGAAGTCCACAATTCGACGTCACTGAGCTCTCCAGGCCAACTCATTCTGCTGCCACTGTTTCTCTGCTGATTACACTCTCCACCACATTTTAAACTGGCCTCTAGTGATATATAATGGTCGGTTCCGCACTATATAGGAATTTCCGGATATTTTGGTCAGGTAGGATATAAGGACGGGGCCTGCAGCCAAACGCTAGTCAGTTATTACCATATGAAAGAGGTCGAGGTAAACTTGACCGAATGTTCGGAAGCCACCTCCCTTCTCAAAGTATTCAGAGTACTATTCAGAAACGTGTCCTAAATAAATACCCTCTTCTACATAAAGTATAGATCCTACAGATTTTAATCCTGTCTGACTGTGATTTAAGGGCAACAAATACAGGTACAGCTTATTTTACATGATAAAAGAATAGTAGCCATAAATACATATTTACATGAATTGTTCGATTGCACTTATTTGCAGTAAGTTCATGATATGAATCTGATTCCATGAACATGTAGGTAACCCACCTTGTAGGAAAGGTGTAATCAGCACGCGAGGAGCAGTCTGTTGACCTAATCTTTTCTGTTTAGAAACCTGAAATCTACATACACACAGAAATCATTCTATACAACAGGCAATGTATACCAACTCTTTCTGCATCAGAAGATGACTTACCGTTTGATGTGGAAAAGATGCAAACAATTGGTAGAAGTGTTCTGATAACTGCGGTTTTGAAAAACGTACATATTGATTATAACAGCGGTCCACTGTGACTGCTACTTCTGCTGAAGTAAGAAAGTCTTTGAAGTTGCCTTTTGTCGTTCGATTCAGATTCCAAAAAGTACATAATGGCTGAAAGCAACGGAATCTTTAAATATAAATCCAATAGTAGCATGACATTGCAAAAACACCTCGTAATCTTTGATAGTAGTGATAAAAATATGATCTAAGCGATAGCCATTTACTACAATAAAGTACACATCTGTCCTTCATTAAATATAGTATTATCGATCACTACAAAAAGAAGAATTGAGCAGCAAGAATTCCAAATGTATCAGAAAATGCTGAAAACATTTTCACTAAACGAGAATCCTACCCTATTATTCGGATCAACTAATGGGAACACGTTTCTGTACAATGTGCTTCGAAAACTGAACACCTCGCTGCGGAACGAACGTTAAAATATGTTATAAAAACAGCAGTACTTTGTGAAAAATAAAAAATTATCTACTCCTGATCTCAGCAGTCGAAAAAATGCATTAACAATAATTGAGATATTTACCCGTGCTACAATTATTTCCTCTTTTAATAATATTTTAACGAACAATGTCTTACTGAAAAGTTCTTTTCACGCGTCATTCACATAAAAACACTCACTTGAGATGTGTACCTGTGTATGACCGCCACATGTGACCTAAAGCTACAACCAACACAGAATTTTATATTACATTTTGGTATTGCAGTACACAGGTAAACACATTTCTAAGTTTTGTTAAGTAACACTTTCCTATTGCTCTCAGTATACTGCTGTAGGCTACGAAACATGTCTCTAGCACAAGAGGTCAGTGGTGCGTATTTCATCGACGTAATTGCTCGTGGCTCCAATACAATTCATCTTCGAACTTTTCCCTGTGAATAACGGCGGTCACTTTCTTCGTATCCTCATATCCGGGATTGCTCAGAAGAATATTCCTCCACAAACATCTGTAACTCGAATATCACTTTTACAACATCTTTCAGTAGGCGACATGCACACTCTAGACGTTGAATTGCAACAGGTAGTTGTTCGAAGTGAGCACTTAAAGTGCCAGCGATACAACTTTCTTGTTATTCTCAAGGGTCTTAGTGGCTTTTTCATTTAAAGCTGAGTCACTAGAGTCTGTCTACTACATATTTGACTTTTTAGTTGTTTGCGGCATAACATAAATCTGCCAACTCTCAGGTGCACGAACGTGTAAGTATGGGCTGAGGTGAGAGCGGAATGTTTGGAGCTATTTGCTTAAAAGACTGATCATGTAGGGAGTCAAGTGAGGTTTGTGACTTGACTGAGAACTCTTTGGTAAGGAGGACACAGCCATGTCATCTTGGATGGAGAATAATTGTCAGATGTAGAAGAAACTTCAGATGTGCTCCATGGAAGTGTGTTGGGATCCTCTAAGTTCATTTTATATACTAATGACCTTACGGCAATATTAATGATAAAGTTAGACTTCTTGCAGGTGATGCACTTATCTATAATGAAGTAAAGCCTGAAAGAAGCTGCATATATACTTAGTCAGATCTTGATAAGATTTCAGAGTGGTGTAATGGTTGGCAACTTGCTTTCAATGTTCAGAAAACTAAAAAACGTAGTATCCTACGACTGTAATATCAGTGAGTCACAGTCGCAATCGACCAACTCATACAGATAATTGGGTGTATCTCTTTGTGGGGATATGAAATGGTATGATCACATAGGCTCAGTTGTGGCTAAAGTAGATGGTAGACGTCAGATTATTGCTAGAATACTGGGGAAGTACAGCCAGCCTAAAAAGCACATTGCTTACTAATCAGTCGTGCAACCGGTTCTCGAATATCGCTCTAGTGTCGGAGACCCGTACCAAACAGGACTAACAGGAGATATTGAACGTCTACAGCGAAGGGCAGCACTAAAGGTCACAGGTTTGTTTGGTCCCTGGGAGAGTGTCTCAGAGATATTGAAAGGACTGAACTGGAAGGCTCTTGAAGATAGACGTCAACCATCCCAAGGAAGTCCATTAACAAATTTTCAAGAACCGGCTTTTAATGATGACTCTAGGAATATCCTACAGCCCCCTACTTATCGCTCACACAGGGATCAAGAGGATAAGATTAAAATAATTACTCCACGCACAGAGGCGTTCAAATAGTCAGTCTTTCCGCTCTCTATAAGTGAATGGAAGGGGAAGAAACCCGAATAACTGTATAATGGGATGTGCCCTCTGCTACGCACTTCATGGTGGTTTGCAGACGGTAGTTGCAGATGTAGAATCCAAGTGGGAACTTTGAGAAACACTTTCTGAATTGAGGAAATGGTTTTCTTAACCTCAGGAAAATTATTTCTGACTTCCTCTGCTAGACAAAGTAGGCCATGAAAGGCAGGTGCAATGGGTCGTAGTAGAATTGAATTCTTTCAGTGTTTCTCGTGCTTTTAACGTGCAGGCGGCCCAGTCTGCCACCAACAGCGAAAATTTCTCATTCCTAGCTTCTCCTGGCCATAGGGTGCATAGGGAATCCTGACAGTGCGGGCTGCACTACTGTCATTCATTTTCTCTGGTTCTTTACACAGGAGTAGGGGAGATTTTCCTGGTGTCGTGGAATGTGATTTCCCGAACACGACATTAGCTGTAAATGTGTCACAACTTTCAGTGGCCTCATCGATTGAAAACTAAATATAGTATGAGCAATTGCTTGTTTTCTACACCCGTCCCCAACATTTTGTGCATAGTGTCGACTCAAGTGGCATACTGCGGTCGTGGATACTCTCGAGGAAGCCAGTAAAAGTATGGTTCTTTAACGCTTTGTAACACCCCCGATTAAGTTCCTTTACTGGATTTTGTGTAATTTATCGAAGCCGCCAAATAGGTATTATGATTATACGACCGTGTACTTAATGGATGAAAGTCTATCGGTTTTTCTCCTGTGGTTTCGGGGGTATTTCAACCGAGTGCGGCTGTTCTGAGACTGAATAGTTAATGATTGAAAGTTGTCTATTATTAAGGACCACAAAGGTTGCGATGTACAAACTAATATATATTTCCTACTAACACACAAATTCTGAGGCAGTAGCTACCTTCGCCTTATACGTCTAATTACAGCTATATCTTTTTATTGGTTGCTGATTTTCAATACTTCGTCACACGCAATGCTGATGGTTAACATTCACAACAATCCTCGCTGCAATCCATGGTTGTTGCTGGCCGACACGGTTGACACGAAACACGTAATTCGGCACTTGTCACTTTCTGTTTCGTATCACTCGCGAATCGGTATTAGTGAGGGTCAACTCCACGACGATCAGGGGGACGTGCTCACTCGTCATACTCCGGTGAATTTTACCGTTTATAACTCACTCGACCACCATTCTTGACTGTCTCTCCTGCACTACTGCTCGCTCGACACTCTCCAGTACTACTCCACTCGACACTCATCTCACTGCCTACTGCAGCACTCGACAATCGACTCCTCTCTGCTATCGACCTGAGTGTCGGATACTAGCATCTATGTTCATGCGATCACGGATCCCTTACAGCTTTCATACACTAAATTGAGTCTAGTTTAAAGCTATCATAGAGTAAATTAATGCTTGAATCTGTTGTTGGTTCGTCTTCCTCGTGGCACTGGTAATGTGACCTGGAGAAACTTTTTGTTTAAAGAAATGTGACTTTTCATCATGGGTTGCCTAAAATTAAAACAAACGAACAATAAAAAGGTGACAGTAACTAAAAAACTAAGAGCATGATCTTGTGAAATGTCAACTTGATTTGAATCGCTGATACATGTCAGTGAACTAATCTTAAATTTCGATTTGAAAATCTGAGAGAAGAAGACGAACAAGAAGACTGAAGGATAAAATTAATGATGAAAATAACCTATGTTTACTTACTTGTTTTTGACAGCCTCGGCAGGAAAGTATTCTGCTCTCCTTAGTGCGAGTCAATGCACCAAGCAGCTTTACATCGTAACTGCAAGAATGGATTCAGGAGTCACCGATTCGTCTATTATTCATCTCTATTGTCAAATGGTATTTATAAAAGGCTAGCTGGGTTTGTAGCAACACAGAGGCATGTGGACATATACTCAAATCGAAAATGCGGCGACAATGCGTAATACACAGTGCTTATTTCAGTTTGAACATATTTCTCGCACCTTCCGTAATACAAAAATATGTAGACACAAAGTGTCAGCGATGCAGCGGCGTACTGACACATTATCGAGTTATAATGACAAGCTTCATTGCGTCATAGTTATTTTAAATTTCAGTGCAGACTATAAATTTATTTATTACGCCTTTTCTTAAAAGCAGAAATTCGCTTTATTGGTTTTCCTTAGCGTTCATTCAGAAAATATAGTTAGCAATCGTGTTGTTCTGTAAAAAGTCCTCTTTAGCCACTCTTTTTCTGTGAAAATCCTATACAGCTCCTTTTAGGCCTTTAAGTACGATTTCACACATTTTAGCTTCCATAAAGTTAAAACCTTCAAATCTAGACGCTGGTGATCACGCACCCAATTAAGAACCATGTCCCTCATTGGTAATGACCGGCGATCATCATGAATCGCAGCGACTTCAATTTAATTATTCCCATCGGATAATAATGTTATTTCTGTTGGTTACATTGCATGTTTCTTTCCTTTATCTTCTGTACTATTCTGCAGCAGTGGTTTCTGTGTATGGTCCACGTTCATCGAGCTATGTTACTTGGCGTGACACATAATGCAACTGTTACTTTCGTCCATAAAGTTTTGCACACCAGTGTATAATTTTATTTAGTAGCAATTTTCGGAGAAACCTTTTTCATCATTGCGTTTCTGGAGGAGGAGGAGATTACTGTTTAACGTCCCGTCGACACGAGGTCATTAGAGACGTAGCACAAGCTCGGATTAGGGAAGGATGGGGAAGGAAATCGGCCGTGCCCTTTCTAAGGAACCATCCCGGCATTTGCCTGAAGCGATTTAGGGAAATCACGGAAAACCTAAATCAGGATGCCCGGACGCGGGATTGAACCGTCGTCCTCCCGAATGCGAGTCCAGTGTGCTAACCACTGCGCCACCTCGCTCGGTACTGCGTTTCTGGAATCCATAAGACCTTAGTCAGGAAAATGAGACCAAATCTTGTAATTTCTACACCAATTTAAAAGATACCACGTCCTGAAATGCTATCTCACAGTCCCACTTCATGTGGACATAAGGCGATATTCATCTTCTGGCATTTAAGTTGCCCCCGTGACCGCAGTAACGACTTAAGCTGGCGCAACGGCCAGTATCCATTTTTCTTCTTGTATCCTTGGTCACGAGGATACCCCCAAGGGTCCTCAGAACCTATAGTTCACAGCTGTCTGCAACGTCTTTGGCGGAACGTCACGTCTACGTCGCCATCATCATTTGTAGACTATTTCATACCCTATGGCGATTCACTCTCTATTCTTTATTCTTCGAAGGTGAGACTTGTAACGATAAAATCTTCCCGTTTGGGTATTAAAATGCTCTAAAGAAGCTAGACACATAAACTCAGTGTACTGTTTTTTTTCTGCTGTTCAGGACATGTGTCACTAGTTGCGGCTAGCGATGCCACCGCAGGTTCACGGAAATTACCACTCCGAATGTCAGCGAGCAGTAAGGACACTTAACAGTCCTCTCAGGGGTTGGCTAGCAGAAGCTGCGGCCCAAATGTCATCTTACCAAGTCACAGAACAGAGATTATAAGAGTAATACATTAACAGTTTAACATTCAGAAGAAGTAAGGAGCACCTTAAAATAGAGACAGTTCCAACTTACAGAAGGAAACTAGTATTTAATATAAGCAAATACCGAAAAGAAATAGAAAATGTAAACAGCGTTGCGGGTGCGATCGCTCTGTGATTTAGTGGCGCTTCTTGAGATATGCAGACCAAGCAGAACGCGCTGTCTTACGAGGATTCTGACTTAACTCCCAGGAAGACGTGGTAAAGTTCACAGCTATCGCGGACTTGACAACTTTGAATTCCCACGTAGGTTTGGTGGACTGAAGAAGGCTGAGTGTTATGCCATCTTGGCAGGTGATAGCAGTGTTGAGACTCACTTTTGCCCGCTAAACGAAAGATACATTTATATTTGTGTTATAATTTAGTGAGTAATACTACTTTAAGTAATGTGTTAAAACCAGCAGCGCATTTGACGTGCTGACGTTTTCAATACTATTCTAATGCTGTTCTTAAGTCGTTAGTAATGCAGATTTAATAAACTTTCATGCATGTAATCATTTGTTTTATTGGACTGTTCACAATCCTAGCGACCTGATAATAATATCAGTTGTAATGTAATTTTCGTGTTCTCATCCGACTTCCTCTTACACGTGGCAGCCGTTGCGTACAGGGGCCAATCCATATTTAAGTAGACGAGCTAAGGCTTTTCTCAACCAAGCCACGTTAGTTTATAATCTCCAGCTCTCGCCTGGATACAATGGCATATTTGCTTAAAATGTGTCTGAATGGTTCATTCAGGACGATAATGAGTACTGTTACATCCGCTATATCAGCTCGTCGTACTTGGTGAAGTCTCTGAAATAAATACAGTACCAACAACATGGTCTCATATTCTAAATTTTCAACGAACACACTTACCGTTAAGCCGTCCTGTTCTCTTTAGATACGTGGATGAGATTCTTGTCCTGTAAGAAAATAGATCATATCCCTGGGGAGGTAAAGTATACTTCTTTAGAAGACCTCCCCTCACGTTGTCATGTTAAGTCTCCATCTCACTCGGACACTAGACTCGCATTCGGGAGGACGACGGTTCAAACCCGTCACCGGCCATCCTGATTTAGGTTTCCCGTGATTTCCCTAAATCGTTTCAGGCAAATGTCTGGATGGTTCCTTTGAAAGGGAACGGCCGATTTCCTTTCCAATCCTTCCCTAATCCGAGCTTGTTCTCCGTCTCTAATGACCTCGTTGTCGACGGGACGTTGAACACTGATCTCCTCCCCCTCCTCCTCCGCCATCTCACTCCTCCTGCCCTTTCCCAAAAATGTACGAATTGATTTCTTCCGTGGAGTTTACTTTCTACCCCAATACACCGCATGACAAAAAAATAATGCACGGAAAAGAGGAGGAGGAAACAAAACTAAACCTGACAGTGAATCAAATCAAATTGACAAAGAACTTAGCAGTATGAGCCCACGCTTATGAGTATGACATTGCACCTCCTCTGACCTGGATGCATCCACTAATTCGGTTGGGATGGATATGATAAATCCGTTGTATCCTTTCCAGGTGCAGGTTGTTGTACAACATGTCCCTGACATCCTGGATATTAGCACTGGGGTAGGGTTGATGTACCCGATGGCCAAACACATGTTCTATCAGGAGAACATACTGACCACGGTAGCTCCCGACATAACAGAAGCATTTGATAGAGACATACGACATGTGTAGACAAGCATGTTGAAAAATGGCCCCGGGATAATACAGCATGAGATGTAACAACATGAGGACCGATGATTTCCGTGACATAACACTGTGCCTTGAAAGTTCCCTCACTCACTACTAGCCGTGACCTAAAGTCATACACGATAGCTCTTCATACCAAGACGCCAGCAATAACATCGCTGTGCCTCTCCACAGAGTTCGAAGAATGTGAACTCTCCGCAGGTCACCTCCATACTCGCCGACATAGGTCGTTCGGGGTAGTGCAGAATCGCGATTGATCGTTACGCGGAATGCGACGACATTCATCAGTACTCAGTGTTTCCTGGTCACTAGTCCACGATATAGACAGTAATTGGTGATGCATTGCTAGCGGAGACCTGTGCATGCCATGGTAATTCCTTTGGTCTGGTTGTTGCTAGTCTCCGACCAGTGGTGCGAGACAGCAGAGAATGTTGCACGGAGTCCATTACTTGTTCGCGGTTGATAGGCACAGATGTGAAGGGGTTACCATGTGCTTGGTGCAGAATACGGTGGTCCACTGTCGTGGTGGTCAGACGTGGTCGAATGGAACCTCAACAACGAATATGCTCACCCTCATGTTCTCGTGCAGATCAACACAGAGTCACTGTCACATCCCAATACCCCACAAATCTGGATACTGCACAATTCTACCAGGTGGCCAAATGGAGAACCACAATGAGGCTCCTTTCAAAATATATCACATGTTGATACCTATGCGCAACATGGTCCCACGAATACGCACTATGTCCTTGTCCTACATAGTGAGCGCTCCTTATATGCTCTACCAGACCTGGTAACAACACTCAACACGAACAACACTAATGTACTCTGACGGCCGTTAACCTGTCACAGGAAATTCAACTTTAATTACATACGGACAGACAGTATGTGCGTCCGAGCGCGTGCTCGCGCGCGAAGTTACTTTAACATCCGACCACGACTTCTGAATGCTTCATTTGTCAGGCAATGTATTTCTGTTGCTTCTTCCTAATCTCCTCCTTCGTAACACATATGGGTTTCCCATCTTCGTGATTACCAAGTACAAAGGTCATACTCCTAATTTTATGAAAACGAAAGTATAATCTCTTTTTCTGTTCCCCAGCATTTATCGCCTCGCACAGGACCCGATACTATCATGATTTACCAAACTTGTTTCTTTTAAACTTTTGTCCCTTCATGTCGTCTTTTACCGTCACCAAGACTACCAGATGACCTAAAAAAGGAAAGCAGTGCGCCTCTACCCTCTCCAAATTGTGTAGACTTTGTTTTGTGTGTTATAGTATTTTAATCGTTTACTTATCGTATTTTCTGAGAACAGAGGTCGGAGACCAGCCCGGCATAAGCGTTAACGAGAGCGGAAAACCACATAAAAAGTACAGGCCGGCTGGCATCTGGTACACCAACGGAAAGATAATTTCCTGAAAGTTTCTCTCACAAATCAGCGTTCGTATGAAACGTCGCTTGTAAACAGTAGATGCAGACGAACATATAGGTTCCGTCCTCCTAGATTCCAAAATCGTAGTCAGCATCGTCGACTGATAACCAGCATACGACCGTACAGTGTATCGTCACACGTATGTGCCTGGCTGGATGAATTCTGATTCACAGAATCTTGTACGTTATTTTGGACGGCGAATGTTCAAAAGAAACGAAAATAGCGTCCATTGTGCCAGAAGGAACCGTCATAGGAGCTCTGAAGTTCAAAACATGCGTGAACGACTTAGCAAACCAACTATCGCTAGTCTGCTGCGCGGATAGCATCCGAATCCGTTTCATCTCCATTTACGGGTTAAGCTGTACGAGCAGGACGTGAAAGCGAAATGTGCAGTATTAACTGCAAATGCAAAATCTGCTCTATGCTAGCGCAGATGCTGGACCAGTAGTGCAGGCGCTCTCACACTCAACAGCTGCCAGCGCTTTCGATAAACGTTTGGGTCCCGGCTCGCCGCCCCTGGCTAAAATCCATAGCGCCCCACGGCAGACTTGGCCCTCAAATTTTATGACGACAAATGAGTATCGATTTCCATTAGGGAGCAGAGGAGCGAGCAGCGCCGTGGAGGCAGCTGTTAGTATGCAAATCAGCCGGCAGGGTGCGAAGGGCACGGCTGCACCGCCCTTTGATTGCTTCCGGCGCTCGTGACTGACAGCCGGTAGCAGAGCTGCGAAGGGCCGGCGGAGGGGGGGGATAGGGAAAGGGGGAGGAGGAGGCTGTCCCAGCGAAGGTCGCCTGTTGCCGGCTCTCAAGTACTCTGCTCACAGCTCGGCTACCAAGTAATTTCACTCTGAATTTCAGCAATGCTCTGGTGTCCGTCACGGATAAATCGCTAGCAAGTGGCATAGACAAAGCTTTTCCTTCGCTAAACGACGCTGTACATGGACTTGTTGTGTACGACTTCGTATACAGCGGCAACGACAGGTAGGCTACAGAGCGGTGCGGCAACTGTTGTCGTAGGAAACCTGGACAGGAGCAGAAGTAATCAGCGAACTATGTAAGACGTGTATATTTCTGTTGTCTATTGTCAAACCACAATTTATGAAAGATGTTTATATTTTATTAATAGGATTAAGTAGGAATAATTAATATTTGTCATGTTGGAAATAATTGTAGTAGCAGGGAATGCCAGCACCAAAGTATTGTTGGCAAGAGGGACCGCACACTGATATAATTTTTAAAAGGGCGGGAGAGACAGCGTATGGATACATTTTAAGAAAAGAGCGGGAAAGACCGCGCATTGATACATGTTGTAATGGTAGCAGGGATTGTCTGCACCAGAAAGCATTGATAGCAGGAGGGACCGCACTTTAGCGTTCGTAGGAAGTCAGTAGCAAGGAGATGTGAAGCGAGTCGGTAGCAGGTCTGAAACGAGAGGTTGAGAGGAGCGGTGTCCCTGCCAGCCACTACCTATGATTTACAAGAGATTATAAACGGATGTACAGAGACATCAGCTAACTATTATCATAAGAAGAACTAATATCATTGAATTAATTTTTTGAGAAACTCAGAACTACTGAAGGTATGTTTGCGCATTGCTAGTTGTAAGATTATTGTAAAAAGTAAGTCCCATTTGAACGTTTGTAAAATCATTTCATTGCCAACAGCATATATCTGAAGAATCGTTTTCAGAGTATAATTAATTTTTGCCAGCAATATTGCATTACTGATTATAATCCATCTCAAAAACCATCAACGTAAAACTTCGCAAAATTTTATTGTTGTCAAGAAAAAGTTTAACTATGAATTACGTAACTTCAGTCAAATTAATTAAAGAATAACGTCAGCTTTGCTATTAAAGAATAACGTCAGCTTTGGTAATAAATACAGCCACTTATTATGACAGCCCACCAGCAGCTAATAGAGTATAGTAAAACAGAGTAAGTACATTCATGTAGCAGTTCGATGTAGCAGTCAGATGGCGATCCAGCAACAGTAAAAAAGGTAAGGAACAGTTTTGGGTTATTGCAAGTAACGACTGATGGCCACGACGACGACACATTCTATGTTTCGTCGAAATAATCAGAAAATAACTTTTAATAAGCAGCATTTAAATTTGTATGCGAAGATTGAGAAAGAGAGCCGGCCGAAGTGGCCGTGCGGTTAAAGGCGCTGCAGTCTGGAACCGCAAGACCGCTACGGTCGCAGGTTCGAATCCTGCCTCGGGCATGGATGTTTGTGATGTCCTTAGGGGACTAATGACCTCAGCAGTTGAGTCCCATAGTGCTCAGAGCCATTTGAACCATTTTTTTTTTTTTTTTTTTTGAGAAAGAGAATTAATTTCAAAGGGAAGGTTTCATAGGTTATTGTAAAAGGGAAGGTTGCGTAACAAAAGAGATATAGAGGAGACGGGAAGGTTTCAACTAGTTAACACAACAAACTGAATGTTTCCTTAACTTGTATTTCACCAAACGTATGAGGACTCACTACATATAACGCAACAAGAAATAGGGTCCACCTATCGACGTCGCAAGGCAGAAGCACGACCAAACGTGTCGTAGCGCTGTGGCTCCAACTGCAAGTGGATGAGCAGCTGCCGCCGGCCGTCTTATATTGCGACGGCAGAGGGTGCTCGAAGTAGAGAGCTGCTGGATGTATGGCTAATTGGATCCGCCGATTCCCGCACGACCGCTGTAGGTGTTGGACGGAAACTTGCAGTTCCGTTACCAACGTTGATATGTCGCTGAATGGTATCAATACGTGACGCTCCATATCTGGTCTAATTGATCACACTACTGGCAATAAATCACTAGTAACAGCCGTGAAATGGCGAGCAGTGGCCGTCCAAAGATGACTTTAAGTAAAACCACCACGTAAAACTAGTTATAGGAAAAACTGATGCTAAGTTGAACTTTAACAGGCATTAGGGAATGTAATTTATCCACGTAAGAAGTGTCTTACAAACCAATCGTTCTACAGATTCT
The DNA here is from genome assembly GCF_021461395.2 of Schistocerca americana. Lineage (NCBI taxonomy): Eukaryota > Metazoa > Arthropoda > Insecta > Orthoptera > Acrididae > Schistocerca > Schistocerca americana. Next base: position 677,068,072 of record NC_060120.1, on the reverse strand, counting down.
TGTATATTGCTCGTCAGTCTGGCATCCTTACCAGATTGCATTAAAGGAAGACTGACAATATCCGACGAAGAGCAAATCATTTCGACGCGCTATCGCTTAGTAAGTTCGAGAGCGTTACGGAGATACTCAACAAACTCCGGTGGTAGTTGCTGCAAGGTACGCGCTATGCATCACGAAGACGTGTGCTGTTTAAGTTCCGGGAGGGTACGTTGCAAGCAGGTCGCACAACATAGTACTCCCTCCTACAGGGTGTTTCAAAAATGACCGGTATATTTGAAACGGCAATAAAAACTAAACGAGCAGCGATAGAAATACACCGTTTGTTGCAATATGCTTGGGAGAACAGTACATTTTCAGGCAGACAAACTTGCGAAATTACAGTAGTTACAATTTTCAACAACAGATGGCGCTGCGGTCTGGGAAACTCTATAGTACGATATTTTCCACATATCCACCATGCGTAGCAATAATATGGCGTAGTCTCTGAATGAAATTACCCGAAACCTTTGACAACGTGTCTGGCGGAATGGCTTCACATGCAGATGAGATGTACTGCTTCAGCTGTTCAATTGTTTCTGGATTCTGGCGGTACACCTGGTCTTTCAAGTGTCCCCACAGAAAGAAGTCACAGGGGTTCATGTCTGGCGAATAGGGAGGCCAATCCACGCCGCCTCCTGTATGTTTCGGATAGCCCAAAGCAATCACACGATCATCGAAATATTCATTCAGGAAATTAAAGACGTCGGCCGTGCGATGTGGCCGGGCACCATCTTGCAAAAACCACGAGGTGTTCGCAGTGTCGTCTAAGGCAGTTTGTACCGCCACAAATTCACGAAGAATGTCCAGATAGCGTGATGCAGTAATCGTTTCGGATCTGAAAAATGGGCCAATGATTCCTTTGGAAGAAATGGCGGCCCAGACCAGTACTTTTTGAGGATGCAGGGACGATGGGACTGCAACATGGGGCTTTTCGGTTCCCCATATGCGCCAGTTCTGTTTATTGACGATGCCGTCCAGGTAAAAATAAGCTTCGTCAGTAAACCAGATGCTGCCCACATGCATATCGCCGTCATCAATCCTGTGCACTATATCGTTAGCGAATGTCTCTCGTGCAGCAATGGTAGCGGCGCTGAGGCGTTGCCGCGTTTGAATTTTGTATGGATAGAGGTGTAAACTCTGGCGCATGAGACGATACGTGGACGTTGGCGTCATTTGGACCGCAGCTGCAACACGGCGAACGGAAACCCGAGGCCGCTGTTGGATCACCTGCTGCACTAGCTGCGCGTTGCTCTCTGTGGTTGCCGTACGCGGTCGCCCTACCTTTCCAGCACGTTCATCCGTCACGTTCCCAGTCCATTGAAATTTTTCAAACAGATCCTTTATTGTATCGCTTTTCGGTCCTTTGGTTACATTAAACCTCCGTTGAAAACTTCGTCTTGTTGCAACAACACTGTGTTCTAGGCGGTGGAATTCCAACACCAGAAAAATCCTCTGTTCTAAGGAATAAACCATGTTGTCTACAGCACACTTGCACGTTGTGAACAGCACACGCTTACAGCAGAAAGACGACGTACAGAATGGCGCACCCACAGACTGCGTTGTCTTCTATATCTTTCACATCGCTTGCAGCGCCATCTGTTGTTGAAAATTGTAACTACTGTAATTTCGAAAGTTTGTCCGCCTGAAAATGTACTGTTGTCCCAAGCATATTGCAACAAACGGTGTATTTCTATCGCTGCTCGTTTAGTTTTTATTGCCGTTTCAAATATACCGGTCATTTTTGAAACACCCTGTATATACATCTAGAGAAATGACCGCTTCGAGAATACTGTACAAAGAGCTTTTACAGGCACTTAGTGGTAATCGTCTTTCCCTCGCACCATTCGTGAATTGAACGGTGAAGTGAAAAATTACGTATCAACACTCTCCGCCGCAAGTCGTAAGGTGACTACCACGCTTGGCGGAGGGTATTTCTCATACCACCCGTCGTAAGGTACTCGAAGTTACATTACCGTGTGTAGCGTAGTGTTGGTATAAATGTACAGTCGTGGACAAAACGAGCGAGACCCCTCACCTTTTCGTTATGCTGATCCGCATAGCTTTAAAGTCTGCTACACAGTATAACAGGCGAGGCGACGAAGTGCTACCAACATACTATGCACAGGCGTGAAATTGAAAAAACTATCCGAAATTTTTCAGACTGTTTTCAGTCATGTGTAAGACTATCTTAATGCTGATAAGTGTGCTAACTACAACACCTAAATATAAGGTATAAATGAAAGAAGAAACGCTAATTAGTATGAACTGTGCTAATAAAAACGAATTTCAGCTTATCGAGATAACATAACTGTTTTAGTAAGACAAAGTACCCCAGATCGTTACGAATTAGCAAAATATTATGCGCATTCGGCCGCGAAATGGTCTGTGTCAACGTTCAGACCAGTCATACTGGATTACCGTTGCTGACCTACCATGAAAGTGTGCAAATTCAGCAATGCGTGAAGATTCATAACGAAATTCAGTTAAAAATCATTCAGTGCCACACTTAGGTCAATTCAGTTATTGACAGAAGCGGAAAAAGTAGACAGTAACAAGTATGAAATTCTACAAGAATTTCATATCGACATCCACAGGCAGCCGGTACCGAATAAAGGTAGCGATAAAACGTATTGGGGGCGCGAGAATTTCTTAAAATTTCTTTACTGATAGTGTATCTGCCTCCATGGAGATCAGAACCGACAGCAAACCAGTCCTCCCTTGCAGTAGCAAACGCCTTTCACTACGCTAGCAGACAACCCAGGCAAACAGCCCTCTATTATTACCCCAGACATGAATAAGCCGGCAATTTCGCAATGAAAATGGCAAAATGATCTGCAGTTTCTGTTGTATAGAGCTTTCTGGACTCAAAAACGTGAAATGTCTACCTTTATGTCACCGCTTATGTGACAATCATTCGGGATGTTTATCAAAACAACAAAAAACTATTATTAGCGAGTAAATTTAGCAGGATAATTCTGCACCACCCCAGGAAATAAAAGGCGATGTAGCTGCCAAACGTATTCTACAATGTTTCGAATTCTCCATTAGACGTGCCACAGCCAGAAAACGTTCATTAGCCGAAGTGTTCCTTAAGGTAGGTAGCAATTGGAATGCTCACACGTCTAAAACGCGGTGGCATTAATAGTGGGATTTGAATTACCAAATGTATAGGCAAATGGATTTTATTTGAATTCCTGTACAGGTGATTTGGATCGAAAGCGTAGCTACGATTAATATGCTGATGTATCGATTGCAACTGGAACATTTCTAATAAAGAGTAGGGGAAATAATTATGCGGCCGTCATCTTCAGTAACTATTTTCGTTGTTAGGAACCCTACTACTCTCACTTTCTTGACCGTATGTCTGTCTACCCAATCCTTAAAACCCATTTACCTCGAGTACAGGTGGACATAATAATCGGAAATGTATCGCACTTCCTGCGGTATACGGACCCTTGGTGGTCTAAAAAAGTGAGCTATGTCAACGCAATCTAAAGATATGGCCGTATATGTAAAGAAAATTTACGCGAAAGGTCAACAAATGGCTCTAAGAACTATGGCACCAAACTGCTTAGGTCATCAGTCCCCTAGATCTAGAACTACTTCAACCTACCGAACCTAACACACGTCCATGCCCGGGGAAGGATTGGAACTGACGGTGCAAGCAGCCGCGCGGTCCACGATATGACGCCGTTGAACGCACGGTTGACCTGCGCCGGCAAGCTGTTAATATCATCTGGTGTTACTAATAAGTTATTCACTTCTGGTGAATGATTTTCTGCGCAGTTCATTTAAGAAAGAATAACTAAAATATATTTGAGGTTACGGAAGAGGAAGGACGCCTAATTCGTTTCCCCTAGTCTTTATTCATGATGTTAGATTCGCAATCTGAGCATACGTACTATCCGTAACCACACTTTAGATCCAAATCATAGCCATAGATATGCGGATACAGCACATTGGCTTATACTTCAGGTATTTCGTTTTTCACGAAGTGGTGGCAGACGATGCTGTGGCGTCTATCTCAGCACATCAGCTGAGCGAACTTGCATAGTACGTTGGTAGCACTTCGTCGCCTTGCCTGCTATGCTGTGTTGCAGACTTTAAAGCTGTGCGGATCAGCATAACGAAAAGGCGAGGGGATTCGCTCGTTTTGTCCACGACTTTACATTGTAGTCTTGATATTGTCGACTCCCAAATATCCGGAAATATTGTTAGACCCAGTAAGAGCCTCTTTCTGATGTTTCTAGAGTTCAAAGAGTTTGCTTCGTTTTGAGTACAGAAAAGAGAATTCGCTGTGCTATTATACAAACTGCAACTTAAATTTTCCATTTCGGGTAGTCAGTGAAATTGTGGACACGGTGTAATGCAGCAAGTAATTACGAGATGACATTCGTTGCAGTAAGGCACGCAGCCGCCTAGTAATGTGGCTGCTTCGCTTTGCTCACAGCATAGCTGACGCTGCTGCCTTGAGAACATTCAGTCGATATGAAGATTCATACCCTCTACGAATCTATATAATTCATATTATTTATTATCCGATTTTGTTCAAATTTGGTAGACAGCCTTTTGGTATTAATGGAATGATGCTGTCAAAATTTCAGATTTTTATTTTTTATATTTCTGGAGATAAGGAGAATTACCTAAAAGTCCTAAGACTTTCGCTTGTTTTTTTAAAACGAAGTTAGGAACAATAACAGATTGACTTTCAGTATCATTTGAAGCCATTCCATAGTTATCAGTACATAAAAATCATTTAATTGGAATTTTCTTTTCAAAACTTTAGTCACTGTGTGCTACGTAATACAAACCTAGGTCTAAATTATTATTTGATTTTATTTTGCAGTGTGAGTGCGTGAGAATGAAGTAAGATCTTGTGCAAACGAACGGTGGGAAAGTTATGTTGCAACCACGATTCAGGTGACGTATGTCGGTGTGTGCTTGCTTTTGTATAAAAGTAGCCAGAATGGAAGTTAGGACCGGAATAAGTTTATTTATAAATTTGAAGAATATTTCGCATTTCGTTTATTTTGATTAAACAAATTACAAGAATTTGACGTTTTGCTGACATTATTTACTATCAAATTAGTGATTGGATAAGGCAAGATTTGCCGCGAGAATGATCTGAAGGAAAGTTTTGATTGGTCGTTTAGATCAACAGCCAATCAGAATTAAGCTGCTCCCGCACGAAAAGAGGAGTGGGTATATAGGAGCGTACCTCAAAAAAAGAGTCGATTGAAAGCCAGTATACGGATAACAAAATGTTAGATCGCTCCTTAAAAATACTCTGCAAGATGAGCAAATAGTGAGCTAATTTCGGTTCGAATATATCGTGACTGAAGCGACTGGAGTGAAGTACATTTTAATGAAAGTGTTATGTTTCTAAATTAAATAATTTGAGAGATATGAGTGTATGAACTTTCTGGTCGTAGTAACAACTCCGCATCGCGTGTTTCGTGCTCTGTACGGAATATTTTGGCGAGCACCTCTTACGAAGAAGACCACTGAAACAATCAAATGTTTAACTCGCGAATAGTTGTGGGTCTGTGACTGGTAGAACGTGAAAATTACATGGGGGGGGGGGGGGGGGGACTTAGTAAAATTCTGGCTGCTTTTCGAGTGAATCTTTATTATGCACACAGTGAACTTTGAATGATAACGTTTTACCGTATTAAATACGGACTTGATAGCCATAACATGTGTTTCAATATGAATAAAAAGCAGTGTTAATCTAATTTTAAGTATCTTTCTACAGGTAGACTGAAGATCCCGAACGCCCGATTTTTTTATCATGAACTTTCAGGAACTCTTTCAACTAGAATTACGCGGCCTCTGTGTGGCAGGTATTAGGTGGTGGTTTCATCAACGCTACTTTACACTACCTAGGACGTATCTGTACAACAGATAGAAGGGACATCGGCAAGAAGCCTATTGAGATAGATGGACTGAACGATAGCGTTAACAGAAACGCAGACGACCGACCCCGCCCCGCCGCAATCGCTTGTAAACGCTGAATAATGAGCTCATACGTTTGTTGCGTAAGGTCCAACAGCGCTATGACTCAAGCTGTGGGTTCATCAATACCTGGAATACCGTCTACCATAGCGGACAACAACCAAGCAGTCGCGGAAAACTCATAAGCCAACTCGTCGTCACTGATGTATTTGCGCTAGCAGAACAGAAATGCGGAAAACACAAGTCAAAAAACAGTTTGTTGGACTCACCAAAACGATACAATAATACAGTCTCCAAAGAACAACAGACGCGATCCCAACTACGGATCGTCGCCAATATACAATAAAAAATATTAATAGAAAAGACCTGACTTTTCACGGGGAGAGACCACAATCAAACAATTTTACAATGTCAGGTTCAAATGGTTCAAATGGTTCTGAGCACTATGGGACTCAACTGCTGAGGTCATTAGTCCCCTAGAACTTAGAACTAGTTAAACCTAACTAACCTAAGGACATCACAAACATCCATGCCCGAGGCAGGATTCGAACCTGCGACCGTAGCGGTCTTGCGATTCCAGACTGCAGCGCCTTTAACCGCACGGCTACAATGTCAGGATGTTCGTCGACTATACTAAGTCAATCTGTAAGAGATCTGCCAGCTACAAGAGTCGTCTGGCAGTGACTGCCGGAGTGTCAGCTCTGTATACTTCCGAACGGTGCATCGAACTGCCCTTTGCCGGCAGTGCGCCGCCCTATAAAGCCCGTTTGGCGGATGTATTTGCCGCAATTATTTACGAGTACGTGCCTGACGTAGAAAAGTATTACCTGGGCTAGCTGCGATCTCTTGTGAAGCTGTTCTGAAGGCTCTGCGAACGGTTAGTGGTCCCTGTCGGCTGTTGGTGGGGACCTGGTGTTGTGTTGTAGCCGCAGGTAAATAATTGTGTTGGCAAAACAGATGACGTAGGTTTTCCTGGTGAATATATGCCCTGTGAAGCAGGCGTGTTGGTTGGACGTGAAATGGGATGCCGATGCAGTAGGCGCTACGATGTGTGAAGTGGGCGGTCACAACAATGTCTATGTTCGGTTATGCATTACTTCAAGTCTCCATTTGTCTGCTGCGTATTCCAAACAAAAGTTTGATAAAAAGTATCTGCTCCCCTGGACCCTCATGAGATATACAGCTGCCATGAACCCACTTACTTATTAAAACTGTTATCAATGGAAAGGCTAATCATTTCAGTAAAATTTAAACATCAAAATGGGCCCAGGTAACTGGTTTATAGTGACGGTACCTCTTAATTTACATTGTCTGATATGAAATGGATATTCTAAATATTTAAATGAAAATTCAAAGTTCAGTGTCGTCACAGCGTTTATTTTCTCAGTATACAGGGTGAGTCACTAACTATTGCCACCAAGAATAACTCCAAAAGTTAGGAGCTGAAAAGTTTGTGGGACGTAAGTTGCATGGCACAACGGGGACCATAATATGACGTTGGTTTCTTTTTGCTAATTGGGGTTGCTTCAGAGATATGAAGATCAACTTTGTTTTTTAATGGGATGCTACAGTTTGGTACTTATTTTTTGATAGCGGCTCTCGAGACGTATCAAATGATGTGTAACAGTAAGGTCTTTGAAGGTCAACGAAGGTCACGAAGGTAGCATGAACGTCAATTTACAGAAGGTGTTCATAGTGATGACCACTGGTATCAATACAGTGCTGCAATCTATTTGTCATGGATTGAGTGGTATACCTTATCACATCGGCACTTATCGAAGCACATACTGTGACAATTCTCTAACGTTTTTATAAACAATATCTCTTACGAATCCTCACAAGAAAAAATCCAGAGGCGTTAAGTCTGGCGGCCACGACACACCTCCTCCGCGTCCAATCCAACTACTTGGTAATTGTCTCTGCCACTCATTTCTAGCCGTCAGCCCGAAATGTGCCTGACACCCATCGTGTTCATACCACATTCTGCTCCTTGTTCCTAAAGGTATTTCTTCCAATAGTAGACCTAATGTTTCTTGCAGGAATGTGGTGTACTTCCTACCATTAAGATTTCCTTCGATGAGATTGTTGTTGTGGTCTTCAGTCCAGAGACTAGTTTGATGCAGCTGTCCATGCTACTCCATCCTGTGCAAGTTTCTTCATCTCCCAGTACCTACTGCAACCTACATCCTTCTGAATCTGTTTAGTGTATTAATCTCTTGGTCTCCCACTACGATTTTTACCCTCCACGCTGCCCTCCAATACTAAATTGATGATCCCTTGATGCCTCAGAATATGCCGTACCAACCGATACCTTCTTCTAGTCAAGTTGGAGAAAAGAGAACCACTTGCAATAATATCAAGACCTCAGGTGGAAACCCAGTTCTAAGCAAAGAAGGGAAAGCAGAAAGATGGGAGGAGTATATAGAAGGTCTATAAAATGGCAATTTCTTGAGGACAATATTATAGAAATGGAAGAGAATGTAGATGAAGATGAAATAGGAGATATGATACTACGTGAAGAGTCTGACAGAGCACTGAAAGACCTAAGTCGAAACAAGGCCCAGGGAGTAGACAACATTCCATTAGAACTACTGACAGCCTTGCGAGAGCCAGACATCTGGTGAGCAAGATGTATGAGACAGGCGAAATACCCTCAGACTTCGAGAAGAATATAATAATTCCAATCCCAAAGAAAGCAGGTGTTGACAGATGTGAAAATTACCGAACTATCAGTTTAATAAGTCACGGCTGCAAAATACTAACACGAATTCTTTACAGACGAATGGAACAATTGGTCGAAGCCGACCTCGGAGAAGATCAGTTTGGATTCCGTATAAATGTTGGAACACGTGAGGCATTTGTAGACTTAGAGAAAGCTTTTGACAATGCTGACTGGAATACTCTCTTTCATATTCTGAAGGTGGCAGGAGTAAAATACAGGGAGCGAAAGGCTATTTACAATTTGTACAGAAACCAGATGGCAGTAATAAGAGTCGAGGGGCATGAAAGGGAAGCAATGGTTGGGAAGGGAGTGAGACAGGGTTGTAGCCTCTCCCCGATGTTATTCAATCTGTATATTGAGCAAGCAGTAAAGGAAACAAAAGAAAAATTCGGAGTAGGAATTAAAATCCATGAAGAAGAAATAAAAACTTTGAGGTTCACCGTTGACATTGTAATTCTGTCAGAGACAGCAAACGACTTGGAAGAGAAGCTGAACGGAATGGACAGGGTCTTGAAAGGAGGGTATAATATGAACATCAACAAATGCAAAACGAGAATAATGGAATGTAGTCGAATTAAATCGGATGATGCTGCAGGAATTAGATTAGGAAATGAGACGCTTAAAGTAGTAAAGGAGTTTTGCTATTTGGGGAGCAAAATAACTGATGATAGTCGAAGTAGAGAGGATATAAAATGCAGACTGGCAATGGCAAGGAATGCATTTCTGAAAAAGAGAAATTTGTTAACATCGAGTATAGATTTAAGTGTCAGGAAGTCGTTTCTGAAAGTATTTGTGTGGAGTGTAGCCATGTATGGAAGTGAAACGTGGCCGATAAATAGTTTAGACAAGAAGAGAATAGAAGCTTTCGAAATGTGGTGCTACAGACGAATGCTGAAGATTAGATTGGTAGATCCCATAACTAATGAGGAGGTATTGAATAGATTGGAGAGAAGAGAAATTTGTGGCATAGGGGCCTATAATTCCGTCCTCCAGAATACCACACAATACATTCACCGACCACGATTTTTGGTGCGCCCTTTCCGCAGCCAACATGGATTTTCAGTTGCCCAATAATGCATGTTATGCAAATTAACATTTCCATGGTTCGTGAATGTAGCGTCGTCGGTAAATAAAATCAAATTAATAAATGTGTCATCACTCTGAAGTTGAGCCCATCGGCAGATTCAATGCAACGCATACAATCCGTACCACTTAATTCACGGTGGAGACTGATGTGGTAAAGATGATATTTGTGGCGATGTAGAACATGAAAAACACTATTCTGGATCATGACAGATTCCCTTGCGATTTGACGCGAACTAACACCAGGATCTCGAACCACAGTAGCAAGAGACCTATTTCCGTTTCCTCGTTAGTAACTTTCCTTTGTCAGATATGTTTCGGATGTGTTATAGACCCAGTTGTTCTCAATTTATCATACACATACTTAAAGTACGACGTGTATTGTGAGTACGTTGAGGATAATTTTCAGCGTATAAGTCTCTAGCTCTCACTGAATTTCGTTAGCATTCTCCGTAAATGAGAAGCATATCGACTTGTTCTTCGAAGGGATACATCAATCACATTCGCTTGATTCGGCGGTTCTAGGCTTACCGTTTCTGTTGAGTTGTATTGAAAAACCGTTGATGGAGATTGCATATGTTGTGTACATAGTTCCGCGTAGTCAGCGCGTACTCAACTTTCCCACTAGAGCGCGCCCCGCTAAGCACAACAGCGCAGGCGCAGCGCTCGTCCGTCTCCGCTCTACGAGATGGCGCTGCCATAGAGATGGACCAAATTCTGCTTCCGTCGTTCCGCGTATTAATATGTAACGCAGCCAATGAGATTGCTGCTAACGTAGAACCTTTTCTCCTCACGGATCTCACTCGCACAGTGATACGTGAATGCGCGAGGTATTATAATGAGTGTACAGACCTCCGATTTGTCAGTCTGCATTAGTCTGCACAAGTCGTATACCAGTCTGCATTAGTCTGTACCAGTCTATAGTCAAGTTTCAGTCTGCGCCTAATAAGATTACCATATTCCTGTACATAGCCATGAAGATAAATGTATAGGCACTTTTGTCAAGTATCAGAGATATATGTGAGAATAAGATTAACGTACCAGACCAAAGGAACTTCAGATTGTCAATTGTAAACAGCATCCCGAACCAAGTTAAGTAATTTTTATGATTGTTATTATTTTAATAAATGTGTGTGAAAATTAATCAAGTTCTGTTTAAAGTTGGTCACCGCCAATCTGCTACTCTAAGCATGTAAGTGGCATTTCTATCGTCTGACCTAACGGCAGAAGATAAACACGCCACGATAAGACCACGAGACATATTGCTGACACTCGCCTACTTCGTTAGAGCGACAAGTCAAATAATTTGATGGTGTGTGTACTGAAGGTCTTACAGTACGCACACCACAGCATGTTAATGGCACATTAGATGGATACCCCGTATTCGGCGAATATTTACTATTTACCTTCTGTAAATGGAAGTTCATGCCACGTTTTTGACCTTCAAAGACCGTACTGTTACACATCATTGGATTCATCTCGATAGCCGCTATCAGAAAATAAGTACCAAACTATAGCATCCCACTTAAACAAACTAAGTTGACCTTCATATCTCTGGCGCGACCCCACCTAGGAACAAAAAACCAAAGTCTTATATTGTATGCAGCCATTGTCCCATGCAACATTTGTTCAAATGGTTCAAATGGCTCTGAGCACTATGGGACTTAACATCAGAGGTCATCAGTCCCCTAGAACTTAGAACTACTTAAACCTAACTAAACTAAAGACGTAACACACATCCATGCCCGAGGCAGGATTCGAACCTGCGACCGTAGCGGTCGCGCGGTTCCAGACTGAAGCGCCTAGAACCGCTTGGCCACACCAGTCGGCTGCAACATTCGTCCCACAAACTTTTCAGTTACTATCATACTTTCGGAGCTACTCTAGGTGGCAGTACTTAGTGACTTACCCTGTATATTCCTATGAGATCAACAAGGTACAATAATTTGGTATCAAAAATTCTAACAGAATAATTGAATTATAACACATACATGACTGACACAGTTAATTAATAAAACTTAAGGATGACAATACTCTAATAGCAGAAGACTCATAATCTATCGTTAGTTGCTTGTTGCACGGGTATTTACACGAGTATGACCGCACTGTTGTACATTGTCCCGACACAATACTCTACCCAACAAATCAACGGTGACTCACGAAAACATATACATGCATGGAATGTCGATTACACATAGAATACAACCCAAGGTCTGATCACATCTAAGCTTTACCAAATTCTCGAAACGCCGCACCACAGCTATATCTTACCAACTGTGTGGTGAAAACTGCGGTTGCAAGACGTGCGTTGTCTCAACCGGACGAGCCCCAAAAATCAATTGAGGTATGGCCGTATCTTCCTCATCTCCTAAGTCCTTCCACCTCCACAGCTCAGTAGCGCGAAATTTTTCGATGTCCGGGGCAAGCACGAAGAGTGTTTACTCAAAAACAACAACCGAGAAAACTTCATTCCAAAAGTGCCTACCACGTAATCGTCCACGAGACTCCTCCGCTTCGAATTTCCGGAGTTCAGTATTACAATTTCGTGCCCTTTGCCAGTGAGAGTGTAAGTTCCAACGTTTCTGTCCAATGGAAAGTTTAATAAAAAATGTATATCTCCCACATACAGAAATTTGCTAATTGGGTAATGGGCTGCATTCCAATGTACAGAGGAATGGGAGCACAAAGCTTTTCACAGGCCTGGTGTCAGATTGGCTTCATCTACCCCACAAAACAGAAATCAAAGCGTAGCCCAAAGTGCCGTCTGAATCTCACACAACATGGAAAGATACTATGTGGGTGAAAACATTTTCAGACAGTACTCCAGGAAGACGTACTTTTAGTAAAAACCTAATTTCGTGTTTTCTCTGCCCAGAGGGCATCCTCTGAAAAACATTACGTGGCCTGGGTGAAACGCAAGAATTGTTCAGTTCCACATTTTCTGAGCTAGACCTCTAACCATAATCAATACTCACTTGTACAACTAGGACACGCCACTGACAGTGTCACACTTTCACCTGTTAAAGCGGCACTCAGGCCAATTTTTGGCTGTAGGGCAGTGCACCTTTGCTGCACAAAGAATCTCCTCTTCGTGATGGCTACCACGTAACCCGCGACGTTTTCACCCTTCTAGTTGTGGCCGCAACTCTCGAAGAACCACGAAACTAGCAGGCATTTGGTGTTGCTAAAATAGTGTAAAATTCTCTCCTGTATCTAAAAGAAATTACAAGGACGAGATAAAATTAAACTGCGGATGGGTCACACAAGTACCATCGATCCTCAGGAAGCAGCTTTTTTCACAAGCACGAGTCAGTTAGTATCCATATTTCGGTATCAATGTGAAGAAATGATCTGAAAATGAGAGGGGGGCACCCAAGCCTCAGGATGATGTCATTATTAATCGTAGCAGTCATTTTTTACACACTATAGTTCACTAAACTTCTTTTGCTGGTAATGGAAGTTACATTTTATTTGAATTTGATAAGATTAGCTAAATTATGTGTTGTCTTGAGGTTTTTGAAATCAAAGTCTGAACGATAGATGCACCTACAGACGTGCAGCAGAGCACATGCACCAGTAGCAATAGCGATGCTTGTTTCTACACAACATTTAGTTTCGTCCTCTCTCACGTGCTTCTGTGAATAATGGAGTAGTATCTGTGACTTTCCCGCCCGGTTAGCCGTGCGGTCTGAAGCACAGCCTCCCGGCTTGGGAAGGAAAGCCTGGTCCCCGGCATGAATCCGCCCGACGGGCTTGTGTAGAGGTTCAGTGAGCCGGCCAGTCTGTGGATGGTTTTTAGGCGGTTTTCCATCTGCCTCGGCGAATGCGGGCTGGTTCCCTTTATTCCGCCTCAGCTACACTATGTCGGCGATTGTTGCGCAAACAAGTTCTCCACATACGCGTACACCACCATTGCTCTAACATAGGGGTTACACTCGTCTGAGACGTTCCCGAGTGTGGGGGAAGGGGGGAGGGGGCACCGGGGGCCGAACCGCACCATAACGCTGAAAGAGTGGTTCGGTGTGGGGCAGCGGAAGGGTGAAGTGGACTGCGGTAGTCGTTGTGGGGTTGTGGACCACTGCGGCTGCGGCGGGGACGGAGCTTCTCCGTCGTTTCTAGGCCCCCGGTTAACGTACAATACAATAAAATCTCAGTCTTTATTTGTCTTAAATAGTATCTTTTGTAAAGCATGTGCAGCGTATGACCTGATCGGTAGAAGCTGCGTATCAGCAGTACTTGGACTGCATCTTCATGAACGCAATTTGAAGTCAAACAGGGCCTGCACCTGTTGTGTACGGATGCTGGGGGAATTGGCCAGTATCCAGAAACAGTTGGAAGGTGCTTCAGCTACAGTAGATAGGTTGCTGCCCCCAGCTGCAGTGGTGATGGATCAAACTTGTGGTACCTCAGGTGGCTACAGAGTCGCCTGAGTTCCTTGGTTAGGTCAGGAGTCCACTACACGCAACAAGCGGCTACACAGGTAGCAGGGGTTGTGTGGCGTGGGCTGGGCGGTTTTTTAGGTTAGATGGCCTTGGGCAAGTACAGAAAGGGCAACAGCCTCAACGGGTGCGGGGCAAAGTCAGGACATGCGGGGACCAAGCAGCAATCGGTATTGTAATTGTCAACTGTCGAAGCAGCGTTGGTAAAGTACCAGACCTTCAAGCCCTGATAGAAAGCCCCGAAGCTGAAATCGTTATAGGTACAGAAAGCTGGCTTAAGCCAGAGATAAATTCTGCCGAAATTTTTACAAAGGTACAGACGGTGTTTAGAAAGGATAGATTGCATGCAACCGGTGGTGGAGTGTTCGTCGCTGTTAGTAGTAGTTTATCCTGTAGTGAAGTAGAAGTGGATAGTTCCTGTGAATTATTATGGGTGGAGGTTACACTAAACAACCGAACTAGGTTAATAATTGGCTCCTTTTACCGACCTCCCGACTCAGCAGCATTAGTGGCAGAACAACTGAGAGAAAATTTGGAATACATTTCACATAAATTTTCTCAGCATGTTATAGTCTTAGGTGGAGATTTCAATTTACCAGATATAGACTGGGACACTCAGATGTTTAGGACGGGTGGTAGGGACAGAGCATCGAGTGACATTATACTGAGTGCACTATCCGAAAATTACCTCGAGCAATTAAACAGAGAACCGACTCGTGGAGATAACATCTTGGACCTACTGATAACAAACAGACCCGAACTTTTCGACTCTGTATGTACAGAACAGGGAATCAGTGATCATAAGGCCGTTGCAGCATCCCTGAATATGGAAGTTAATAGGAATATAAAAAAAGGGAGGAAGGTTTATCTGTTTAGCAAGAGTAATAGAAGGCAGATTTCAGACTACCTAACAGATCAAAACGAAAATTTCTGTTCCGACACTGACAATGTTGAGTGTTTATGGAAAAAGTTCAAGGCAATCGTAAAATGCGTTTTAGACAGGTACGTGCCGAGTAAAACTGTGAGGGACGGGAAAAACTCACCGTGGTACAACAACAAAGTCAGGAAACTACTGCGAAAGCAAAGAGAGCTCCACTCCAAGTTTAAACGCAGCCAAAACCTCTCAGACAAACAGAAGCTAAACGATGTCAAAGATAGCGTAAGGAGGGCTATGCGTGAAGCGTTCAGTGAATTCGAAAGTAAAATTCTATGTACCGACTTGACAGAAAATCCTCGGAAGTTCTGGTCTTACGTTAAATCAGTAAGTGGCTCGAAACAGCATATCCAGACACTACGGGATGATGATGGCATTGAAACAGAGGATGACACGCGTAAAGCTGAAATACTAAACACCTTTTTTCAAAGCTGTTTCACAGAGGAAGACCGCACTGTAGTTCCTTCTCTAAATCCTCGCACAAACGAAAAAATGGCTGACATCGAAATAAGTGTCCAAGGAATAGAAAAGCAACTGGAATCACTCAATAGAGGAAAGTCCACTGGACCTGACGGGATACCAATTCGATTCTACACAGAGTACGCGAAAGAACTTGCCCCCCTTCTAACAGCCGTGTACCGCAAGTCTCTAGAGGAACGGAGGGTTCCAAATGATTGGAAAAGAGCACAGGTAGTCCCAGTCTTCAAGAAGGGTCGTCGAGCAGATGCGCAAAACTATAGACCTATATCTCTGACGTCGATCTGTTGTAGAATTTTAGAACATGTTTTTTGCTCGAGTATCATGTCGTTTTTGGAAACCCAGAATCTACTATGTAGGAATCAACATGGATTCCGGAAACAGCGATCGTGTGAGACCCAACTCGCTTTATTTGCTCATGAGACCCAGAAAATATTAGATACAGGCTCCCAGGTAGATGCTATTTTTCTTGACTTCCGGAAGGCGTTCGATACAGTTCCGCACTGTCGCCTGATAAACAAAGTAAGAGCCTACGGAATATCAGACCAGCTGTGTGGCTGGATTGAAGAGTTTTTAGCAAACAGAACACAGCATGTTGTTATCAATGGAGAGACGTCTACAGACGTTAAAGTAACCTCTGGCGTGCCACAGGGGAGTGTTATGGGACCATTGCTTTTCACAATATATATAAATGACCTGGTAGATAGTGTCGGAAGTTCCATACGGCTTTTCGCGGATGATGCTGTAGTATACAGAGAAGTTGCAGCATTAGAAAATTGTAGCGAAATGCAGGAAGATCTGCAGCGGATAGGCACTTGGTGCAGGGAATGGCAACTGACCCTTAACATAGACAAATGTAATGTATTGCGAATACATAGAAAGAAGGATCCTTTATTGTATGATTATATGATAGCGGAACAAACACTGGTAGCAGTTACTTCTGCAAAATATCTGGGAGTATGCGTGCGGAACGATTTGAAGTGGAATGATCATATAAAATTAATTGTTGGTAAGGCGGGTACCAGGTTGAGATTCATTGGGAGAGTGCTTAGAAAATGTAGTCCATCAACAAAGGAGGTGGCTTACAAAACACTCGTTCGACCTATACTTGAGTATTGCTCATCAGTGTGGGATCCGTACCAGACCGGTTTGACGGAGGAGATAGAGAAGATCCAAAGAAGAGCGGCGCGTTTCGTCACTGGGTTATTTGGTAACCGTGATAGCGTTACGGAGATGTTTAATAAACTCAAGTGGCAGACTCCGCAAGAGAGGCGCTCTGCATCGCGGTGTAGCTTGCTCGCCAGGTTTCGAGAGGGTGCGTTTCTGGATGAGGTATCGAATATATTGCTTCCCCCTACTTATACCTCCCGAGGAGATCACGAATGTAAAATTAGAGAGATTAGAGCGCGCACGGAGGCTTTGAGACAGTCGTTCTTCCCGCGAACCATACGCGACTGGAACAGGAAAGGGAGGTAATGACAGTGGCACGTAAAGTGCCCTCCGCCACACACCGTTGGGTGGCTTGCGGAGTATAAATGTAGATGTAGATGTAGATGTTACAGAGACATTTGATACGCTCTGCTTGGCTGGTCCACATTCACCAGAATATTACTGACGAAAAGTGGCCGGGTCGCGAATCTGGGCGAAAGGTAAAAGCGTCTACTGGCCGTACGGCTGTCCGCTTATGCCTCAAAAACAGATTTGAGATCTTGAGCACTGGCACCAGTGGAAGTCCGTTGTGACTGGGGCGATCTTCCTGCAAACGGAAAAATGTAGAAGGTTAGTTTGCATTTGGAGCTCTAGCGTTAGGCGGGTAATGGAGCCCCTTAGAGGAACAGCATGCAGATCAGGAAGGAAAGACCGTGTCACGTCCGAGATGTGGAGACGGTTCTGCTGTTGCTAGGTGTACTGGGCCAGAAATGATACCTCAAGTCGGCACAAATGACGCCTGCCGATTCGATTCAGAGCCTATCCGCGGATAGGCGCTGCCTGCATTAATGGAAGCAGAGCTCACAGTTTGCATCATCGTTACCAGAACCTACCACTGTCCTCTTGTTTGGAGCCGAGGGGAAGTGATAAACCTAAAGCTTAGGCTGGGCTGCGACGATCCTGAACAGGTGTGTCTCGACTCTAACGTCGGGTAGAGAATTGTAGGACCTGTCTTTATGTGCCAGTCGCATACTATACGTAGGAAACTGCTAAAGGGGTAGCATAATATGTGTGGCGTCCATGAGTGGACTTCTTACTATAGAAAAATCCCTCTACGGGCTCGGCGGATCACGTTCCGATTTCAGACAGGGAAGAATATCCACTCCAATAATTAGAGAGCGTAATATTAAATGTAGCATAACGGAAAGAGGATACAAATACCATACTAGTTAACTGCAGGAGAGTCCACTGAAAGTTCCCAGAACTACTTTCTTAAGAAATGGTAGCAATAGCCACAAAGTTCAAGCCGGCTGAACTTTATAAATTCCAAATCTCTGTGCATAAAAGGCAGTATCCCGACTGACTCATTCACTCACTGCCCCATCATCTACCAGCCCAAACCACTAAGGATAGACATTCAATATTTTCAACATTTCGCGGCCCTATCAGCAACTGTAAAAATATTAATTTTAATAACCAACAGCCTCAGTTGCAACGTTTTCCAGTACAGTACCCGTGGCTGCCGCTTCGCGGTCGCGAAGTGGGGCCGAAGCAGTTTCAGGTATGTTTTTACAGTCTGACGATAATTTATGGATTTGTAGTTTTAACGTGACGATGTCCACTATGGACAAACAGTAGTTACTTTTATTCTGAAGAAGGTTGGGTTATCCCTACTGAAACCTAGGTAAATCTAGGTAAAAGTTGCAACTGAGGCTGTTGGTTATTAAAATTAAAAAATTAAAATTAAAACTAAGGGTAGACATTTGAAATTTGCAGAGGGCTTTGATTTTGTACTGTAGCTGTCGTTTAAGAAGTGATTTTTTGAAATTCTATCGTATCGATCTGAACTGTTGCCGTAATTTCACAACAAATAGTTATCGAATAGAACGCATCTTACTTTATCTGTCAAACCTGTTTCAAATCACAATGTAACACTTTCATAAAATACGTCACTCGCATTAAATCTCCAAACTTATATTATTCTCGAAAATGCGCTCTCACAATCACTGTGCCTGACTCAAAATATGAAGTACAGCTATAACGAAAATTTATAGCTTACCTGTGCGCGATGGACCGCTCATCTGCTCTGCAACCTTGTTACAAAATAATAATTTGACTGTCAAAATGTTGTTTCACTCATGTATTACCGAATTGTAATGCCATACGGGATTTCCTGAATACTCAAAAATGTTACTCAGCACACAACTCGCAAATGTCCAGTGCGAGTCAAATAGAACCACAAATGCAAATGAAAAATCGGATACTAATCTCACTAACAAAGAAATAACTGAATCGACACTCAAAGTCTTAATTGAGCTTCATTAAATCATAGTAACTATACAGACGTCCACACTTCTTACACATGAACTAATTCACCAAATAGCTCTTGATCATTTATCACTGCAGTGAAAGACACAACCAATAACTTCATTACAATAAACTTACAGAAAATCTAAAACCAAATCACTGTTATAACAATCGCATTCCAAGTAATTACTAATATAACAAACCACATTGCCTTTAAATGTTACCTTTTCTCATTCATGCAATAATATAATCCTTGTGCTTAATATCTCCCTTTAAACATCATACCACAAAAGTTGCTTCAACTAATGCTGCCTCCGGTCCAGGGCAGGCCAGCTTCCGTGTATTTCAAACCAAGTATGTTGCCACACAGTTGGTACTAGCGCACTCTGACTCCTCTCTGACAAAGTAAAGCTAAGCACTCTGGCCAACATTTGTGGTCTCGAACAAAGTGTATGTGTAATTATAATTGTAAAGGTGAAGTTAAAGCGATATTACAAGGCTTGAGAACATTTATCAAATTTACAAATTAACTCATATTTGTGGCCCATGACATACTCAGAATTGAATAGAACAGCCACCTCCCAACGGGCTTTATTGGAAATAAATCATTAAATAAGGAATTAATAAAGTATTTTTAAACCTACATCTATGAAAACTGGCATTTGATTGCTTGATTACAAATATATATGTTTCTAGAATGAAATTTTCACTCTGCAGCGGAGTGTGCGCTGATATGAAACCTTCCTGGGTGATTAAAACTGTGTACCGGACCGAGACTCGAACTGAGGACCTTTGCCTTTCGCGGGCTGGTGCTCTACCAACTGAGCTACCAATCACGACTCACGCCCCGTCCTCACAGCTTTAATTCCGCCAGTACCTCGTATCCTACCTTCCAGACTTCACAGAAGCTCTCCTGCGAAGGAGGTAAGAGACGAGGTACTGGCGGAATTAAAGCTGTGAGGACGGGGAGTGAGTCGTGGTTGGGTAGCTCAGTTGGCAGGCGGCACGGTAGCTCAGCGTGTTCGGTCAGAGGGTTACGTGCCCTCTGTAATAAAAAAACTGAGTTAATCGATCAACAACGAACTTCAATGGATGTCTTACGACGTCTGCCCCGAGCAGATGCAACAAAAGCTAACAAAATGAGATTACACAAAAAAAAAAAAATTACGAAAAAAAAGTTGGTAGGGCACAAGCCCCCGAAAGGCAAAGGTCCTCAGTTCGAGTCTCGGTCCGGCACACAGTTTTAATCTGCCAGGAAGTTTCAAATAAATATGTTTGAGTGTCTTTGGGACTTCAACCCCTAAGTGGATGAAACATGGGGTGAAATGTATGAGAATAATTCCTGGTGAAAGCATTTCTAAAGCTAAATTTTCCAAAATTGGTAATTGGCTTCTCGGTTAGAAATGAAAAAAATACTTGTTCCACTGTTTTTGGAAATTCATTCCCTAAGGGAGTGAAATAGTCCAACACCGATTCTTTGACTCATCGCCCAGTCCAAACCGTTAAGGATAGAAACTTGAAATTTGAAGAGGGTGTTGATCTTACACTTGGGGATCGTTTAAAGAAGGATTATTCAAAATTCCACTTCTAAGGGTGTGAAACAGGGATGAAGGGCTTTTTGAAAATATGTTACTATTAAGACAATTTTGAAGCTAGAACTACGAAAATTTGTGTTTGGTTTCTCAGTCATAAATAAAAGAAATTCCGTTTCAGCATTTTTGGAAATTCCACCACTA
Source organism: Schistocerca americana (assembly GCF_021461395.2). Taxonomy (NCBI): domain Eukaryota; kingdom Metazoa; phylum Arthropoda; class Insecta; order Orthoptera; family Acrididae; genus Schistocerca; species Schistocerca americana. Next base: position 677,047,231 of record NC_060120.1, on the reverse strand, counting down.
ACGGTGTAAATAGGGCTCGAAGTTTTTTTTTTTTTTATAAGTCGTTATTAAAGAAGAATAGAAGAATTTTTAGAGCTACATATATGAAATTGGTACTTGACTTCTCGCTTAGATATTAAAACAATGCATGTTTCAGTATTTTTTGCAAATTCACGTCCCCTTAGAAAAATTATAAATGATTGTGCTTAAACTGACACACAATATTTTTAGCGCAACGCAACCTGACTTTCAATAATCCCTACAAAAGAATGGCCCTGAGTAACAATAACCTATACCTTTCATGAATCACTTACCTCACAAAAATCTTCGTTATTCAAACTACTCCAATACAGCGTGCGCCGATACTGCCAGCTGAATAAAAGATTCTAACTACTGAAGGCACTAATTACTGATAGGCATAGTTAGCAAATGAAAGATTTTGATAGAGAACAAACAATGTATTTACCTTAATAGTGTTCAAAAGTCATAATATATATATCAGTTCATGACATCCAGTCTTACAAATTTACTGTCTCTGATGGACACACGTCCAGATCATCCGCTCTCAAAATTCCGCCATCTCTCTCCCCACATCCACCACTGCTGGCGGCTCACCTCCAACTGCGCAACGCTACGCGCTATTAACAGCCAACTGCCCAACACTACAACAGCAAATTCCAACAATGCAAACCAGCCACAGACTGCACACAGCACATCAGTGATTTTCATAGAGAGCGCTACATGGCGTTACCAACATAAAAACCTAAACAGCCTACTTACAAACTTTCTACGGGAGTTATTTCATTGTGAAAGCATTTACAAAACTAAATCTATGAAAACCTGTATTTGGCTTCTCGTTTAGAAATAAAAAAATATACGTTACACTGTTTTCGGAAATTCAAGCCCCAAGGGGCAAAATAAAAATTTGTAAGAAAATATTTGATCATGTTATAGAACTTTTGAAGCTAAAGCAGTGAAAACTGGTATTTCACTTCTCCGTTAGAAATGAAGAAATGTGGTTTAGGGGATGAAAGTTTTATGAAAATATCACGACAAAAACGCGAAAGGTATGATTAGCAAATGGACTCCAGCTACAAGAATCACTTTTCGGAAAGAAGTAAATTCGGAAATGACCATACTTCAATGATAAAATTTATAAGTTTTAATTTGTGAACAACATAAAGATTCGATTAAAGCAAAACAAAAAAAATCTCTACAGACTATACAGCCCACATGAGTGAAGCAGCGGGCAATAAGCTAGTGGAATATGTATCGCAAAGATACGCCAAACGCCGGTGGCAGTATCCCCGTAAATAATATGAAAATATCTAGTAAGATTAGCACAGAATACGAATGCAGAATAATTTGGGTGAAGATACACACTGGGGGTGGACTGTAGTTCAACGCTTTTATAGACCAACTGCTTCCGAGCAGCACCTGCAGAAAGTAAGGAAACTTTAGAGAAGGTTAATTTCCTTATTATGTTACAGTACTAGAGGGAGGTTTCGAATAAACTGTTCTAAACTGGGAGACTTAGCTAATTAATTAAATATGTTTTATTTCTAACAGAAAAACTAAATTCAATTTTTTATAGATTTAGCTTCAAAAATGCTTGCACTATGAAATATTGCCATAAAAACTTTCAGCCCCCGTTTCATCCCCATAGGGGCTGAATTTCCAAAAAACACTGAAACACTTATTTTTTTATTTCTAACTGGGAAGCTAATTCAATAAATCTAAATGTAAAATACTATCTGCCTTTTTGGTGGAAAACACTAAGAGATACGGTTTACGTTAGAGCGCCAGCGGCCTTGCCACAGTGGTGACACCGCCTCTCGTCAGATCACCGAAGTTAAGCACTGACGGGTTTGGCTAGTGCATGGATGGGTGACCGTCCGGTCTGCCTAGCGCTGTTGGCAAGCGGGGTGCACTCAGTGCTTCTGAGGCAAACTAGGGAGCTGCTTGATTGAGAAGCATCGGCTCTGGTCACGAAAACAACGGCCGCCAGAGCGGTGTGCTGACCACGCGCCTCTCCGTCACTGCATCCAGTGACGCCGCTACGCTTAGGATGACGGTGCAGCCGAAGCGTTGGATCTTCACAGACTTATTCGAACGGAGTTTAGTTTATGTTAAAGCACTAAACGGTTCAAAGCCATCTTTCCATATTCTGCTACCATTACAACAACGAAGTGGTAGACGACAGAAATGGAGCCTACGGCAACGAAGCGGTGGATGACAAAAGAAAGCCTACATATTAAGTTTGCTTTCTCCCTTCGAACGCCACAAGGACGTCAAAGCAGCATCCATTGGAAGAATCCTCGAGTGCAATGCATCCACGTAGGAGGTGGCTTCCACAACCCTTGGTGGTTTGGGCTGGGCGACGATGCGTCATGAATCAGTCTGGCCCTGTTTTGCCCCTTTACGGTTTGAATTTCTAAAAACAGTGAAACACTTTATTTTTTGATCTCTAACCGAGTAGCCAAAAGCCAGGTTTCAAAAATTTAGCTTTAAAACCGCTTTCGCAATGACATATTTTCATAAAACGTTTTACTACCTTTTTTGAAAGACATCATGTTTACACCAGTGACTGTTAAACTTTTTATTTCCACTATTGCAATTTCGGCCTTAGACCATTATCAAGTGCAGATGTTTTGGCTTCAAGCCATGTCAACTTTATACAGGCTGACACATTTATACGTCGTTGCCATTTGCTGTTATATACATTCGTAACGCTGCCAAGTAGTGCGAGCTAATGACAACGTCAGCCTGTATAAAGTTGATATCGCTTAAAGCCAAAACATCTGCACTTGATAATGGTCTAAGGCCGAAATTGCAGTAGTGGAAATAAAAAGTATTAACAGTCACTGGCGCAAACATGATGTCTTTCAAAAAATTTTACATGACTGTGAAGCCTAGTTATGAAAAGTTTCACCACCTATTTCACCCCCTTACGGATTGAATTTCCAAAAACAATGACATGCGTATGTTTTATTTCTAACAGAAAAACTAAATGCAATTTTTTATAGATTTAGCTTCAAAAATGCTTGCACTCTGAAATATTGCCATAAAAACTTTCAGCCCCCGTTTCATCCCCATAGGGGCTGAATTTCCAAAAAACACTGAAACACTTATTTTTTTATTTCTAACTGGGAAGCTAAATTTAAATTTTCATAGTTTTATCTTTAAAAATTCTTTCATAATAAATAACAAATCCTATGAACGTATCTTTACTCTTGCTGCCATTATCAATCACAATGTCATAATTGCCTCTCTGGTGCCATTACCTTCCCTAAAGTCAAACTGATCATCACCTTACACATCCTCAATTTTCTTCCAGTTTATAACACTCCTGTCCGCTACTGCTATACCATAACCTCGAAGCTGGAGGCAGTTTGCAAAACAGAATTATTTTGTTAGAGTAGTTATGGTATAAAGCAACAGAGCAGTGTTACCCTCTGAGAGGAATTTTATTATATTGACCGTATTGTACCTAATGGAAGTGGCTTATCGGAAATGAAAGTCAGAATTACGTAATTTGAACAGTAACAAACAAAATTTTGCTTATGTGCACTATTTAACTGATAAAGAAAACGGTCGCCAGCCTAACTAGGCAAGAGAATGATTAACATTCTCCTTCAAGAAAATAGTTATTAGTAACTTTAATGGATAAACACAACCTATACTTTGTCACACGCGAGTGCAGTGAACTCTGACACATACATATGTTTACGGTAAGATTGAAACTAACAGTTAGAGCAGCACAAACTATTTGCAAAATTATAACATATACCGAAACACACTATTACTTTCAGGGCTTACACAAACTGAATGGTTTTTATAACGCTATTATCACTATTCAATGCTGAATAGTTAATTGGATATAGGTTAAGTCTCTCTCAGTTAAATACTTTACTATTTAAAATTAAAGTTAATTGGAATCCACTAACAGGTTGCTTCTCACTATCATTTAAATAAAGAATTATGGTTTTCATAATTAGTGGTCTTTCCGCTACTTGTTACCGAGCATTAACACAATAGACAAACTGTGGATCCTGTTATACTATTAATATGTACTTCTAATACACAGGAAAGACAAACACTTAGCAAACATGAGTATGTAACGTTTCACAACTGCAGTTTTCCACTTTTACTACAGTGAGACACAAAATTAACATATATGTAAGATAGTGACTAACCTTCTGCGATTTACAACAGGCAGTAATGTGTTCATTTACTAAGCAAAACTTTATAAGCTTCAGTCTTAAGAACTTTTAATTTAAAGTTGGCAACAACACATTAATAAGCAGTTTTACCAGGAAAATTATTTTCAGCAAGCATCATTAACTTTAACCCACTCTCTTGCCACATTAACTTTCTTTTTACTATTTTCAAGAGGCATCAATTAGCAAAACACTGGGCTTTAATGTTCTTTCAGTAAGGACACTCGGAAATCACTTTAGTTCAAACGGAGAGGAACCTGATAGGTGTTATGATAAGGAGAAAAATCAAGGTAGGTACATAAATTCAGATATAAATTACCTTATATTTGAGCATACTAACACATCCATTAAGCTCATCCTTCACTGTACATTACTATAGTGCTCCATTACATTGATTGCGCAATTACGTGGTGATTGCATGTTGGTAGGCGGAATTGCAGGTAGAATTGCTGGACTCTGTCATTTCTTGGTGGCGATGATAGATACAAATTCCAGAATAGTTCCAGCTATTTATCCATCCATCCGAGGCATTGGAAAGTAGCAGAAAAAGCCTCTCTCGGAACCAGCACAATATGCATCTTTTACATGGCAATGCACAGTTTGGTAGCTCGTCCCCGACTCGTAGCTCGTCCCCGACTGACTCTTGTTCCACCTTTTCCACCTAGGCATACCACAATTTGCGCGCGCTACACTGTTCCGTTCCCGAGGGGAACCACTACACCTCTTATACACAGAATAACTAAGAACCCTAAGTGAGGATCAGCAGTTTACATAACAGTAATCAAATACATTAAATAATACAGAACGTTTGCACATATTGACATTTCTACAAAAAATAATTCACACAGAAATTATAATTATATATAGCAAGTTTTGTTCCCTCCAAATGGGACAAAGAATTTAAATCACAGATATACTACATTGCATAGAACCAAACCATGACATCAGAGTTTTTACAAAGAAAGGAGTATACAATTTTATGTTATCGATTCAAACAAACACATTTACAGATACTCAACGGTGTAACATTAAAAAGCAAAAGGCAAAATAAATCAGTATAGCACTAGAGTTATGGTGTTACAAGTTCTTCTGTATATTTTTCTTCTCAGCGGCTTGGATACATGAGCTGTTAAGCTGATTGTGAGATAATTCTCGCACTTTTCGCCTCTTGTAATCTTCGGTATTGTGAGGACATGTTTTTCCGGAAGTCATATGGTACATCGCCAGACTCATATTCTACGCATCAACGGGAATAGTGGTTTAGTTGCCACTCCCCCCCCCCCCCCCTCCTCCCGCTTGCCTGATTTTAGAAATTCTGATGGATGTCATCAATTCCTACTGCCTTGTTCTATTTTAAGTCTTCCTAAGTCCATTTAGGTTCTGATACTAATAGTGGGTCTATCACGTCATCAGACAAGTCTTCCTCCTCGTACGGGCCTTCAATGTACTCTTTCCATCCATCCGCTCTCTCCTTTGCATTTAACAACGAAATGCCCATTGCACTCTTATGTTACAGCCCTTGCTTTTAGTTTCACCGAGGGCTGTTTTCACTTTTCTATATGCTGTGTCAGTGCTACCAACAATCTTTTTTTTTCGATTTCTACACGTTTTTCATGCAGTCATTTCGCTTTAGCTTCCCTGCATTTCCTGTTTATCTCATTCCTAAGTGACTTATCTTTCTATAGTCCCAAGTTTCCTGACCATTTTTTTACTTCCTTACTTCATCGATCAACTGGAGTATTTATTTCTGTTACTCATGGTTTTTTCGCTGTCACCACTTAAGTTCTTCTTTCCAATCTCCGTGATTGCCCTTTTCTAGAGATATTCCATTTCTCTTTAACTGAACAGCTTACTGAGCTATTCCTTCTCACACTATCTGTAGACACAGAAAACTACAAGCGTATCTCTTCATTCCTTAGTACTACCGTAAGCTACAAGGGCACAGGTCAAGGTCAAAGAGACAAAGAAGAAGTACGGCAGATACTCAGCGTACAATATGTGCAAGGCGTCAGTGATCGTGTGAAAAAACTCTGCGTCGAGTTAGTACTGAGAAGTTGTAAATTCAGAGACTTTCTTGGGTCCACAATGAACTACGCCAATAAGCTTTACACACCTGGAGTATACAAGATTAGCTGCGTAGTTAGACTGGTCCACAACATCGGTGAGACGAGACGTCGTGTTAACACGCGTTTGAGGTCTTGTACACTTACCTAGGCGCAATGCCAATATGTTACTTTAAATCCGTCTTGATTGCAAATTTTTTATTATTCATATGACCGGTTTCGGTTCATTCAGAACCATCTTCAGATCTGATATTTAAGTTACAGGAGTAACCCGTCCAATTCAGCAACTTTCACATGCTACGTCACGGATTTAAAGTAACATAAAATCACTGATTGCTGTTATCCCATAAGACATTATGTCTGTTTTTGCAAAGCAATGCCAATATTTATGTGTCTAGAAGGTCCTAACGAAACAACTACGGAGAATCTACTTTCTCTCTCAGTTCTTTAGTTTTGCGTTACTTCTCATGATCGGTTTGATACATTTGGCCACGATGTTTCTCCTGCATCAATTTCGTTCTGTCAAAATAGCGCTCAACGTTCTCAATATTTTGTTGTATACATTCCAATCTCGGTTTACCTCCTACAATTTTCGCTCCCTACAATTTCCTGCTGTACCATCATTGTCCGTCCCTGATGGCTTAGTACATGTTTTGCCATCCTGTCCTTTCTTCTAGTTTTCATATACTCATTTCCCTTCCGCTTCAACAGATAACCTCTTCATTTCTTACTATTTCACTTCATGTTCAGCACCCTTCGGCATCAAACATTTTAAATTCTTTTTTCAGTAATCCCACAGTTTCACATCCGCACAATGCTGTGCATTGCGATTTCAGGAAGTTATTTCTCAAACTGAGACTTATTTTTGATAGTAGTAGACTTCTTCGCTGTGCTAGTTTGTTTCTTATGTCGTCCACTCTCCGTCCGTCATGTATTACTTTGCTTCCATTGTAACAGATTTCCCCAACACGTCAAGTACGGGGGTTGCCTGGAAAGCAATGCACCACTTTTTTTTCTCAGCCGGAAACAACGCTACGAATGCCAAACGTTACGTATGTATTATCTGAAGTCTCCTGAGTGAGCGTGCCAACTTTCCATCGCTTCCGACAGATAGCGTTGCTACATGACAGTTTCAAAATGGCGTCTATAGGTGATGTACGTTACAAGCAATGTACCGTCATTGAATTTCTCACCGCAAAGAAAGAAATTGTGGGGAATATTAAAAAACAATAGTGCAAAGTCTATGGAGCATCTGCTGTCGACAGAAGTACAGTTAGTCGCTGGGCGCGGAGAGTGGGGTCATTCGAAGGCGGTTCGGTGGAGCTCCACGATTTGCAGCGGTCGGGAAGACCATCCGCGGATGTCACACCTGACACACCTGACATAGCACCCTTGGTCTTCCACTTGTTGGGGTCATTAAAGGTTGCCATTCGTGGAAGACATTTTGAGGACGATGAGGAGGTGATCCACACAGTGAAGGACTGGCTCCGCCACCAGAACAGGGATTAGTACCGACAGAGCATACACGCCTTTGTTTCGCACTGGAGGAAGGCCATAGAACGGGATGGAGCCTATGTGGAAAAATAGGATACGTAGATAAAACACCATTATTTCTTGTGTGTAATTCTTATTATGTTCAATAAAGAACTGTTGGAGAAGAAATATGCGGTGCATTACTTTCTCGTCAACCTTCGCACATGGTCCCTAATTCAGGCGTCAAGTTTGTCACCAATCAATTTCTGCTTATCCTCAATATTTTCGTCCTTCTCGATCCATATTCTGTGCTCGGAAAACATTCTATGCCATTTAACAAGTTCTAAAATCGTTGCTCATTTTCACTGTGGGCAGCCATGTCATCAGACAAACTTACTGACATTCTATCGGCAGGAATTTTAATTATACGTTTGAACTATTCATTTACTTCAATCAATTCTTCTTCGATATACAGGCTAAATAGCAGAGGAGAAAGACTGCATTCACGCCTTACCCCTACTTTAACCCGAGCCTTTCTACAGTGTGGTTATTAAAGTACAGCTGCTCAAAGAGGTCCAGTGAGGACTGATTACTGTAAGACATCGAAACTCTGTAGATATTCCAATGTGTTAATGCGGATCCAATTTACGTTGTAAAAAATTAATTCTAATTTTGGCGACCTGGTGAAATCTGGCGCTGTACAGCATCTCGTCGACATTTTCGGTACTCATCATCATGAACAAATTGTGTTAGCGGCGATTAAAAGTAACATCAAGATTATGCCTTACTCATTTGTTTGACGTTTTATGCCGAAGTCCCATTCCTAATCCATTACAGACGGAAACATTTCTATACGTCTTTCCTGCATTCACAGAGGAAGATTTGCACCTGGCAGCCAAAACTGGAACTAACTTTTTCTAGAGTAAATCGGTTTCGCATTAACACGTTGTCATACGTTAATTACAGCCCACGCTAAATGTCTGTGAGTAACCACCAGGTATATTCGTCTTCCATGCTTTTTTACCCTCTTGGTTCTTGTACATATTACCGTACTTTCGTATAGCGTATGTCTAGTTCCCTCAGGATTTCCCAGAACGAAAAAAGTGGTGTAGTTTTCAAAAATAATTTCTCATTTTCGACTCTATCGTTGTTCGTTTGTTCTACGCAGTGAGAGCCCAGTAACGCTGCGAATCTGATCTCAAGAAAAAATGTCGAGATTTTCAAGTGCGTAGAAACGAGGGCAAACAGTAAGCTTACACGTAACAGCGGCGCAGAATTTCCAGCAGTGTTCACTGAAATTCAGAGGCTGAATATTGGATAGCAGGCTGTTTAGCAATTACAACTGCAAATGGACATTTCAACTGCGCAGTATGATGTTGCCATTATTCACACAGATCAGACAAGCAGTTATCATAATGCCATGCCCGCTCCATTCTGATACAGATTAAAGAAGTCATATAGTCCATTCGATTGTGAATGGATAACATGGTAGTATATTCCATTTCATTAAGCTGACACATCCTAGTTACGGGAACAGTACACTTCAATAGTCAATTATATCTCTGACCGACAAATCAGTTGCACTCTAAAATTTCTATGTAACAATATCTTTCAGTAGAGCCACGCTATTAGTGCTAAGACAAGTTTAGTGTGCAACAAGTGAGAATGGCGATCATTTTCTTCATATTGGGAACCGCAGTCGCATATTTATTAAAGCACATTCTGAAGTTTTCCTCGTCGGCTGTTTATGATAAGATTTCAATTTATAGTGCATTGCACGTTTGGCCAGTTTCGGACTTACAGATCATTTCCAGGCGCAGCTGATGTCGATGTCTTATACAGTTATCCTGTCATTAAGCGGCGAGTATGGTCGATCGGAAAACGAAAACAGAGTTACGTGCTCGCTTTCTGATCGGATATATCAGCCGTTTAATAACAGAATCGACACTTATTGCGCTTCAAAATGAGCTATAAGGCTGAAAGTGGCCAGTTGTGCAAGATACACGGGGGCGTGCCGAAAAGTAATGCCTCCTAATTTTTAACGTGAATAAACGTGAACATTCAACATCTTTATTCTTCATGTTTACGTATAGGAAGCCCTTGCCACTATAGGACTGCGAACTGTAGCGTGTAACATAGCAGTATGTAACGCAATTATGTCGGTGTATGAGTAACAGGGTGACTATTTTGAGAAACAAATATGTAGCAGCCGAGGTGGTAAACTTGTGAGGACCCTTAACTGAAACTGTTTCAGACTGAGCTTCAATCTCCCTCTCTGTCATTTATTTTTCAACTGGAAAGAAAAACATTTTTATACGAAGTGTCCGGGGAGAAGGTTCCAACATTTGCAGAGGATAAAGTATGCAACAAGGAAAGAATTTTTCCTATAATCATTGGCCGTAAACCTCATATCTTTGCAGTTATGGTCTACTACCACTACTGTCAACGATCACAACGTCGTTGCACTAGTCTTCACAACGTCTTTGCACTAGTCTTCACAACACCAGCTAGATGTGAACGGAATACTAAACATCACTACAGACAGTTTACAGCGTCTTGGGTTCGTTGACGTTTAGCAACAAACAGGTTACATGGCTGTAGGCTGCTTCCATCTGATTGCCCATGGCAGAAGGCCGTATTTTCGCATCTCCTATATAGATTAGTAGGCCTCCATTGCGAGCTGTACATCCAGTGGCGGATACGAAATCAATTTACAGAAATGTGCTGCTGTTTCACAGCAGACAATGCAACATATGAACACTAGAAGCACACCAGATAAAATAACATGTCTGACCAATACACCATATATTTGTAGTACACTGTGGAATACTGTACGTGTTCTTGTGTTGGGCTCGTGCTTGATACCAATGCAGACACGTTGTGCTGCATAAACGTCTAGTAACTCTAATATGCACCTTTCTTTCTCACATGTTTAGGGCCAAAATGCTTGGTGAGCAAAGATATGCTCCTTGTACACATGCAGCCCACAATTCCAAAGATATGAGTTTGACGACTGATGTTGACACGAACTTTTTCTCTTCCCTTGACGCATACTACGTCCTATGTGAGTATTGGAACCTCTTTTTCCAGACACCCTGTACACTATAGTGTCCTTTTGGACACACAGTGATTGGGCAAAATACAGAGTGTCCCAAAAAGAATGACCCGATTTTAAATAGAATTATTTATTAGGAAGAAAGGCTTAACGCCAACAAATTGCATACTAAATTATTTAGAAGAGACAGAAGTTTATAAAAATCCATTATGAATGTTCAATATGTTCTCCATTGGCTGCACAGACGACATCTAGCCGATAGCCGAATTCATCTCAAACAGAGCGTAAGGTGTCACTGAAGCTACAGCAGCTGATGTTCTGGTTTTTAGTTCATCAATGTCAATAGGTAAGGGTGGAATGTAAACATATTGTTTAACATATCCCCACAGGAAGAAATCACATGGTGTTAACTCAGGGACCTAGGAGGGCAAGAGTGTAAAGGCTAGTCTCGCGGTCCTGTACGCCCTATCCAATGTTGAGGCACGTTGGCATTGAGGAAACTGCGCACGTTGTTGTGCCAGTGCGTTGGTGCTCCATCTTGCTGATAGATGAAATTGTCAGAGTCAAGTTGTGGGAGTAACCAGTTCCGTAGCTTTGCAAGATATGATTGTCCTTTTACGGTTTCTTCCTCAAAAAAGTAGGGTCCATAAACCTTGCTTTGCGAAACAGCACAAAAAACATTCACTTTTGGTGAATCACGTTTTTGTTCAATTGTTTCATGAGGATTTTCGAGCCCCCATATACGCACATTATGACGGTGAACCTTACCGCTGGTATGGAACGTTGCCTCATCGCTGAATATCAAACCCTGACATAAAAGTGTCATCTTCCTTCTCCTCTAGAATAGCATTTCTAAGGTCCGCTCGCTTCACTTTGTCAGAATCTCGAAGACCTTGTACCAGTTGTAATCGGTATGGCTTGAGGACTAAACGACGTCGTAACATATGCCGCACTGTCATGTGCGGTAACGCAAGTTCTCGGCTAGTACGACGCATAGACTTGCGGGGCTCCGCTTAAATGCTCGTCGGATTTGTTCCACTGTTTGTTCAGGAACGCATGGCTGGCCAGGACTTTTGACTTTACAGAGGCACCCTGTTTCTTCAAACTGTTTATACCGCCGTCGAATATTCTTTGGTGATGGCACTTTAGCACGAAATCGAAAATGAAACGCCCGCTGAACTGCGATCACTCATTGAGTACGACTAAATTCAGTAATACAATGCGCCTTCCGTTGCGTGGACGCCATATTGCGCGAGACTGGCTGCACGCTCCAGGTCAGCACTCGTAACGACATCTAGCGTACTTTTTCTGAAACTCTAGACAATGCCGATTACTTCTAGCGCTGTTTTAAGTTACCTAATGACATTTGTCTCAATATTAGTACAAGTTAAATCGGGTCATATTTTTTGGGATACCCTGTCGACCGCTAACCCCGAGTCTGTCGTCTGGCAGCGTTTCAGTTACGTGACGTCGTAAGAGAGTATATAAATGAAGCAGAGACGAATAGGAGATCGTTCTAGCGACGCTAAGGGACACACATCCACTGACCAAAGCGTCTTTCACAAAGGACAGTTTATTCTGGACTAGCACCAGGGAACTATAATAAACCAAAGCCGACCGGCTCTTCGCACGCTGCTGAAGTATCCATGTATGGAAAGCAAACGAGGAAGGTGAAACCATGAGTAGGCGACAAGGTGTTGGACCTCCACGCCCCACCACATAATCTGGAGGTCAGAAGCTTGCTCACTCTTTAGAGCAGAACAGGCGTCGATTGCAACAGATCTGACGACAGAGTACGACACTGGTGCACGCACAAGTATTTTGGAGCACACTGTTCGGCATACTTTGTTTAACGTGGACCTCCGCAGCAGACGATCCCTTACATGTTCCCAAATTGTCCCAACGACGTCGTCAATTACTATAGCAGCGACTGCAGTATCAGCGAAATCTCATGGATCAATAGAAACGGGTCGCCACACCAGTCGATAGTCGTGTGCAGATACGCCATCATCCAGGAGAACGTCTGTTCGAAACGTGCACCGCACCAATGAAGCAGGTCGGTGTGGCCGGTTTGTGCTGTGGCGAACATTCATCTGGGCACTGTGGTGCTAAGCGAAGGCAACACGACGGCTGAATAATGCGTGAACAGTATTGAGGACCACATTATCTCTCCATGTTTAATATCTTTAATATCGCACCCACTGCGATGGCATCTTCCACTTGGATAACTGTATATGTCACAAGCCGAAAGCGTGCCACAGTGCATTTAAGAGCATGGCAATGAACTCACGTTGATACTTAGGCTACGAAGTTCGGCTGATCGGAACCCTAGGACGCTATCGGACGCCAGCTTTGCACCCACATACCAGTGGCATGTAATTCACGGGAATTTCCTGAAATACTAATAGTTTCTGGTGACGTGTACGTAAGGAAACGTACCAAGGATATGCAGGGTCCACGCAAAGCACAATCACTGCCTCGTTATCTTCCAAATGTGGGTCAACACGCTGTAAAGCTGTTGGTCATTATGTTTAGGCTAATCGAAGTATCGCGTTAACTAATATGTTGAATGTACCACGCTGTCGCCTCTTATTTGCACACATTTACCCAATGGGCGTCGCGATAAAGTGTGTTCTGCAACTAAACGCTGGTCCGCTATCCGTCTTGTCTGCTACACAGATACATTAAGTGTCATTGACATTAAAGTAGGACGATTTGTAGTGACTGAAGACATACGAGATATGTTCACAAAGTAAGTTCCGTTTGGTTATATAAAACTAATGTGTACAGATACAGAAAAAATATTTATTGTATAAAAATCTACTTTTCTATATAACTTCCGAAATTTTGTAGTCACTTGTCATAGCGTGGCACAAGTTTTTGTATGCCTTCTTCATAGAAGGTTACCACCTGTGTATTCAACCATGTGGTAACAAGTTCTTTCAGTTCGGCATCATCGTTCAAGTGTTGACCGCCAAGCATAGATTTTAGATGTAAGAGGAGATGAAAGTCGCTAGGAGCGAGGTCCGGGCTGTACAGAAGATGATCAAACGCGTCCCAGTGAAATTCCCATAAGAGTTGTTTGGTCACATTCACCGTGTGAGGTCAGGCATTATCGTGGAAAGAAACAACACCTTTTGCTGGTAATCCTCGGCGCTTGTTCTGTATTGCGCGGCGCAATTTCTTAATGCTCTCGCAATAATCATGTGCATTGATTGTTTGGCCTCGTGATATGAAATCAATCAACAAAATTCCTTTTCTGTCCCAAACAACGGTGCACATGACTTTCGAGGTGTCAAGATTTGTTTAGGCTTAACCTTCATTGGGGATGAAATGTGCCTCTATTCCATTGATTGCCGTTTTGTTTCACGGGTGTCGTACGATACCCAAGTTTCATCCCCCATGACTATCCGAGAAAGAAAACCATCGCTTTCTTCACTGTAGCACGTCAAAAACTGAAGTGCACTGCCCATCCGTTGTTTTTTGTGTTGTTCAGTAAGAATTCTCGCTACCCAACGCTAGCGAAGTTTTCGAAATTTTGGTTTTTCAGTAACAATTTCATGAATTAGTGATCGTGATTTTTGCGGAACTTCCATAGCAAGGGCACTAAGTGTAAACTTACGGTTGTGCTTAATCTTTTCTTCAGTTGTATGAACTATTTCATCAGTAACCACAGACGGGCGTCCACTTCGTTCTTCATTGTGCACTTGATCACGTCCTTCATTGAACAGTCTGACCCATCTTCTAACCATTGAATCACCGATATCATTTTGTCCGTCAACCTCGCAGATTTGCCGATGAATTTGGTTTAACTTTCTTTGCATTTAGAAAACGAATCACTGATCTGATTTCACACGCGGCGGCATTTTAAATTACGGCTGACATAAAGAAGCACTACAAAGCACACGTCGGCAGCAGCCGTCTGAAAATGGCGTACATGTCTTCTCTTTGAGTCAGAGTAACTGCCACGCATGCTCGGAACTGCCATGGTAGCGATGCCGAGAATAGAAATAGAAACGGAACTTACTTTGTGGACGACCATCGTATAATGAACCTTTCTGACAGTAAATAACCTCCAGCATATTAATTTTAACCCCAGATAAATTTAAGTTAGTGTGTCATGAATCGATTTGCTCTTAAAGAGCTGAGAACGCGTCAGTTCACTAAAAGAGCACCTAATCTCTGATTAAAAGTTTTATACTTTGCTCATTAGAATCACACAGTAAAAGAAAATACTATCAAATGTTCCTCGCTCTGTGAATACATTCGAACCATGTGTTTCTGTACAATATTCCAACCTCGAAACTAGCAGTCTTAACCCCAGTCATACCACCAGACCATCGGCGACCTAGACCACACTGCGTTCGTTACCCCGCCCTCCTGTAGGCTGCTAGGACCGTTTCCCCACTACATCACGTGCTAATAGAATCATCTCATTGCATGCAGCTACATACAATTGATCTGTAAAGAACAAACCTAGTAGTATGATAATAGCATAGGTAGAAGCGAGCTGACACTCCGATGGAGACAATATATCGACTGCGATTATACGACGAAAACTCTGTAGTTATTAACAATAACTTCCCGAACAAAACGACAAATAGTGAAAGCAAAGGAAAATGCACAGAGCAATGATAGCGCATAATGCACTTAAAGCAATAAAAGATAACAACATAGCAAAATCTTAATTTAAAAATGTCCTAAGCTGTTGTTTGTTTATTGCAATGTATAAACTGCTTGTCGATATTATTTGTTCAAGAAGATTTAGTTATCGGCCTTTTGAGTCTGTGTGTGAATGCACATAGTCAGGTGCTGAAGACAGAGGCTATCATTGAGGCCCTTGAATGTTGCTACAGGATGACGAAATTATCATTGATTAATGGAAATTTGCAAATTCAGAGTGATTTGTGCTCACGTAGTATCCAAAGAACACGTATTAAATATGGAGCGTTCATACCAGTCTTGAATCAAAAACACTTAAGTCGATTTTTACTGTTTTGTTTATTTGTTTTGCTGTTCATCTAGTCGTGTTCAACCACCTTAAATACAAGAACACATTAATTAATTTTATATAAAAAGAGCTTCAAGGCTCTATTTCACTTTTAAATCTGACGTAGCTGTCCACAACTGTCCCTATATACACTCATAGAGTATAAATATCTCTGGAGTGAGCATTCGGATGCGCAGAACGAAAAATCTGTCGGTAAAATCTCCTGCTGATCAAGTCACGTAGTATTGGGACGGCGCATGTTTGTTAATCCGTATAGCGCTTAGCGTATTTTGAGTGTTATTACTTCGCTAGAACAGATACATCACCTTCAGAAGTATCCTGAAACTTTGTATATGCCTTTTATAGACATATTAACAATTTTATACCTGTAACTGAAATAGTCTTAAAGCTGTGAAGAGCAAGGGTGTTGTGCGCTTTCGCCACAGTATCATAGCTGAGTTCCACTCCATTTACGTTTTTTTGGGGTGTACCCACAATTAAAAATTGTTAGAAGAACGATGTAAATGCAGTTGATGTGGTGTCCATGTGGAAATTGATTGCTCGTCGTTAAAATTGCAACCTCATGAATAAAGCACGCAAAAAACGTCAAATTATCATGCTTGAATATACAAATGACTATCATTCCCGCCCATCACACAAAGTAGGTAGGACCAACCGCATCTACATTCTATACACAAGGAAAGGCTACGAACTGGGGTGATAATTCAGAAAGCGCATTTGAATGTTGTTCCTTTCTGAGGAGATAACTTATGAATGAGATTTTCACTCTGCAGCGGAGTGTGCGCTGATATGAAACTTCCTGGCAGATTAAAACTGTGTGCCCGACCGTGACTCGAACTCGGGACCTTTGCCTTTCGCGGGCAAGTGCTCACCAACTGAGCTACCGAAGCACGACTCACGCCCGGTACTCACAGCTTTACTTCTGCCAGTACCTCGTCTCCTACCTTCCAAACTTTACAGAAGCTCCTTTCAGGGGTGCTAGTTCTGCAAGGTTCGCAGGAGAGCAGATATGCATGCAGAGTGAAAATCTCATTCTGGAAACATCCCCCAGGCTGTGGCTAAGCCATGTCTCCGCACTATCCTTTCTTTCAGGGGTGCTAGTTCTGCAAGGTTCGCAAGAGAGCTTCTGTAAAGTTTGGAAGATAGGAAACGAGGTACTGGCAGAAGTAAAGCTGTGAGTACCGGGCGTGAGTCGTGCTTCGGTAGCTCAGTTGGTGAGCACTTGCCCGCGAAAGGCAAAGGTCCCGAGTTCGAGTCTCGGTCGGGCACACAGTTTTAATCTGCCAGGAAGTTTCAGATAACTTATGGTTCGTGTAAGAATGCACAAACGTCTACCAGCAGCTTGAGGACTCTGGCCTATCGATACATCGGTTTATCGTTCCACGAAATTGCTGCTCGTGTTGCTGCCATGCGGATGTGGAATCGATGGGCACTGGAGGGTACTCATCCGAACGCCACGTAGTATCTTAACACATTGTTTTCTCGGCTGTGCGGAATCAAGAACTTGACACAGGAAACGGACTTGTTTGCAGCAAGCAGCAAGGCAACTATACAGCGCAGTGCAAAGTCTCATACAGCCAGGGGGGAGGGGGGAGGGGTCGCATCTATCGTTTATATCTCCTCGTGGTATTACCATTTTAACTGCATAAACGTGGCCCTCATCGGTCCAAATATTCACAGATGGCTCCAAAACAAGAGAAGGCACAGGATTTCCTTAATCTTATGGGGATCTATTATCTTGGGCTACGTTGAAACTTCCTTCCAGCATCTTCACTGCCGAAGTTCTTGCACTTAAGGGGGCCCTAATACGAGGGTTGGAACTTAAATAGTGGCATCTATTTAGTCACAACCGATACAAAAGAGCTGCATGTTTGCACCTGTTACTGTCCAAAGTGGTCACCAGCGTTGTGTAGAACCCGTTGCCAGCGATGTGGAAGGCGTAGTATACCGTTAGCAGAGCCTGTTCTGTTGATGGTGCGAATGGAGCGGTCTACTGCCTGTCGAATCTCGGGAACAGTTCTGACTCGAATGCCACGAAGTGGTCCTTCATCTTGGGAATCAAGTCAAAGTCATAAGGACTTAAGTCCGGGGAGTATGGTGGATGCTACAGTACTTCCCTGTCCCATCGACCGAACAGAGCAGCCATAGCTTGCGCTGTATGCGCCCGCGCATTATCGTGCAAAATGATGGTTGGGTTACGCAGAAAGTGTCGCCGCTTCTTTCGCAAAGCTGGTCGCAGGTGATAGTGACTTTGATTTGATTCCGAAGATAACCACTTCGTGGCATTCGCTTCAGAACTGTTCCAGAGATTTGACAGGCAGTAGACCGCTGCATTCGCACCATCAACGGAACAGGCTCTGCTAACGGTATACTACGACTTCCACATCTCTGGCAACGGGTTCTGCATAACGCTGATGACTACTTTGAAGGACAGTAACAGGTGCGAACATATAACTCTTTTGTATGGGTTATGAATAAATAGTTGCCACTGTTTAAATTTCAACCCTCGTATATGCGGCAAATCAATTCGACGACATGTTCATTGTCAGGAATTCTAGGAAAGCAGTGGAAAACCTAGAGAAACAGCAATGTGACACCAACAGTAAGCGCCATATGCTTCATCTAGTTCACGTAATCTACTAATTTTAAAGGCAACTTAAACGTGTCCAGTGATTATGGATGAAGTTCCTCTCTGATATCTCATAACTAACTGATTTACCCCTTAGCGAAACAAATTGTGATTGATGGCCAGCGTTATTACACTTCCTCATACGGATTTCGTGACCATTGTACGGAAACAGGGCATTCAAGAATGGTCACAGATTTGGACAGATCTCACAAGTCCAAAGGAAGAGCACTCGGAAAAAAAAACTGGTTTTCACCACCAAAGCTACATAGCTACGCCAATACTATAAGAGGTGATCAAAAAGTTTTCGTTTCGGTATACTACTGCAGCGTATACGCAGCGTAGCGCGACTTCGATACGGGTGTGTAAGCACCGATCTGTTACATTCGTGTCTTTCAGATATGCATGCGGTGATGCGGAAACGTGAACTATTGTGACATCATTAACCAATGCCTCCAAACAGGAGCAACATGCCGTCATATTTTTCTTGATTGCCGAAAGATAAACACAGGGTCGACGTCCATCGAAGAATGAAAAATATGTGTGAGCCAGTACGTCTAACGAAACAGCCATTGTGAAATGGTGTGCCAGGTTCCGTGTTGGTCGCAATTCGGCACAAAGGGCCGGTCGATCAGGAAGGCCAGCAGAAGTAAGGGAACTCAGGTGGCAGACGCTTGAGCACCCGCCCTATGATCTGCATCTCTTCCTATACGATTACGCGATTATCACGCCATCGGTCCTTTTAAGAAAAAGGCCTTGACTGGTCGACAATTCCTGTCACACGAGGACGTGCTTCAGGCAGTTACGGACTGCTTCACGCAGCAGGACACGGTTTTTTACCAAACAGGTAAATGGAGGACATCGAAAAAGTGCAAAGAGGGGCAGCTCGTTTCGTGTTATCACGCAATAGGGGTGAGAGTCTCACTGATATGATACGCGATTTGGGGTGGCAGTCACTGAAACAAAGGCGGGTTTCTTTGCGGCGAGATCTATTTACGAAATTTCAATCACCAACTTTCTCTTCCGAATGCGAAAATATTTTGTTGACACCCACCTACGTAGGGAGAAATGATCATCATAATAAAATAAGAGAAATCAGAGCTCGAACGGAAAGATTTAGGTTTTCCTTTTTGCCACGCGCCATTCGAGAGTGGAATGGTAGAGAAGTAGTATGAAAACGGTTCGATGAACCCTCTGCCAGGCACTTAAATGTGAATTGCAAAGTAACCATGTAGATGTGGATGTAGATGTAGATGTCTTCAATCTTGTGGCCGGTGGGATGGCTGCCTCAATGCTCACGGTGATTTTGCCTGACGGGCATACCGATTCTGGACTGTACGGGATTCGAACGGAAACTTTTTATCGCCCCTTATATAACGTGCATCCGGCAACGTCACCTCTTTATTGGGTGAAATTTCAGGCATCACTGTATATCGAAGTACCCCCAATCGGCAAGGAACCCCTTGTGTGGGAGGTCACAAGTTCAGTCTTTAGTAAGGCTCAATCGAAAGTCTTGTGTTCACATTTATGATAGGAAAAATATTAGCTGCTGATGACGCCCCATGAACATCAGGGATGCTACAGAAAATGAGTGTCCGGGAGATGCAGATATCAACCTTCTGTGGGATGCATGTGTTACACTTCCCAAAATGGACATCTTCGACATTCAAGAAATGTACAAACAAACCATTAACTTACATCATGAACACTGAATGAAAAATGACGTGCAATAATGATCACAAAGGTTGGCACCATCAAGATCGAGTTCCTTTTGAGTCGCAAGCCGTTCGGGATGTTCAGCAAGGTGTCTACTCTCAAAGAATGCATACAGGTGTAACGGGGTGATGAGAACTGATGCAACATGATGGCATGCAACAGAATGCGAAAGAGTCTATCATGGAGCTTATCGTGAAACTGGCTGCCCTTTAAGGCTTAGTTGCTGATAGCATTATAATATGTTTTATAGGCACGGACAAAACAAACATCCACAGGTTCATTTCGCCCAGTGGTTGCAGGTGAACTGGAATGTCTCACACTTTTCAGTAGAAATAGTGTGCTCTAAAGGAGCATGATTTTATGCGCAGACCAGGAATCAAGGAAAAACAAAAGTGAGTTATTTTGACCAGCTATCGGCCTAAAGCAGTGCTCATACCATAGATGCTCATTTTCCCACTCTTGCTTACCGCGACGCAAATATTCCCTAATGCCCTTGCAAGACCACACAAGGAAGAATCGTAGGGAGCAGAGCACCTCCAACTCCTCGTAGCACAATAAATAACTTTTCAACATATTTACCACCGGATTAATAGCTAGCATAATTGTTTACAAATGCGTTAAGCCATTGATGTTAGTTGGTCTTGTTACAACCCTCTTGATACTTCTACTATCCAGGGTTCCTTTCACATGCGTTTTATCTCCAAATCCGATTGGTCAAAGTTGAAAACAAATCGAGAATATAAGTTTGTTTATCTAATCTACAAATTTTGGGGCTGATTCTGCAGTATATCGTGCATCGTCAGCTCGACGCTTTGTCTGAAATTTCCTTATGTCTTCCGATTCTCTGGCACTGTTTGAAGTTATGTAACCGTCCACGGCTTACCTTGAAACCTCTGTAATCTATGTCAGACACAATTTTATGCGCATAACGTAGTAGGTCACTATTATGCACAACCTCTAAATTGTACCAAACATCCTTGAAACGCGCAGACGAATCTTGTAACCAGTGCTCCCTGTCCTCCCTTCAATAACCGTAGTATTTCTTATGCACTTCACGATCATATTGCTGCGAACTTTTTCGGAATCTGTTTATAATTGTTTGTTTACTATGCTGGGATGATCCTCCATGCACGAAATTATATTTAGTACTTACTACTTCGATAAAGATTGCCCTTTACTAGGTTTGACTGGTGACGGGATTTGTGGCACCCTGTCCAACAACGATGATGAGCTATATGGCTCTACACCTGTTTCAGTATCACTTTCACTTATTAAGTACATATCGTGATCACTGTACTCTTCATGTACTTGTACATTGTCCGCACTGCCGAGCCTATACGACACCATACATCCCACTGACTCATCTTACAGAAACGACAATATTTCGTCTGCCACTTCTTTCTCACTCTGCGAAACTATACGAGTTTCTTCCTGATGAAACGTCAACTTCGACAACTGTTGCTGTAGATATAATGCAATCGTTGCTTCGTTTATCGTTTCCACTGCTATGCTTTATGTCAGCACCATTACCACTGTAACACTATTGTGAGTTATTCGTCAACTAAGCAGTTCATTTCAACTACGCTCCATAGCCTCATGCTGTGCTCACCATTGGCTACCTCCAGTCGCACCCCTTTTTTCCATTAGCAGCCAATGTTGTGGTTGCATGGCAGACAAAATATGGAACGTCGAATGCCGCAAACACCATTGGCCTTTTGCCACCTCGAGCTCATTGTGTTCCCTACGAAATTTCAGACCTCAACCGTGCGTTTATTGAGTGTTTGAGTTACTATAGACAGGCACAAGTTTCTTATGGCCTCGATCGTAATTGTAACTTCCCGACGTACATCTATGAGGGACCTGTTTCGGCAGCTGTCCACAGTGTCATTATTGCCATGTTTCTCCAATAAGGCGATATATAGTTATACGAGGTGCATTCAAGTTCTAAGGCCTCCGATTTTTTTTTCTAATTTACTCACCCGAAATTGATGAAACTGGCGTTACTTCTCGACGTAATCGCCCTGCAGACGTACACATTTTTCACAACGCTGATGCCATGATTCCATGGCAGCGACGAAGGCTTCTTTAGGAGTCTGTTTTGACCACTCGAAAATCGCTGAGGCAATAGCAGCACGGCTGGTGAATGTGCGGCCACGGAGAGTGTCTTTCATTGTTGGAAAAAGCCAAAAGTCACTAGGAGCCAGGTCAGGTGAGTAGGGAGCATGAGGAATCACTTCAAAGTTGTTATCACGAAGAAACTGTTGCGTAACGTTAGCTCGATGTGCGGGTGCATTGTCTTGGTGAAACAGCACACGCACAGCCCTTCCCGGACGTTTTTGTTGCAGTGCAGGAAGGAATTTGTTCTTCAAAACATTTTCGTAGGATGCACCTGTTACCGTAGTGCCCTTTGAAACGCAATGGGTAAGGATTACGCCCTCGCTGTCCCAGAACAAGGACACCATCATTTTTTCAGCACTGGCGGTTACCCGAAATTTTTTTGGTGGCGGTGAATCTGTGTGCTTCCATTGAGCTGACTGGCGCTTTGTTTCTGGATTGAAAAATGGCATCCACGTCTCATCCATTGTCACAACCGACGAAAAGAAAGTCCCATTCATGCTGTCGTTGCGCGTCAACATTGCTCGGCAACATGCCACACGGGCAGCCATGTGGTCGTCCATCAGCTTTCGTGGCACCCACCTGGATGACACTTTTCGCATTTTCAGGTCTTCATGCAGGATTGTGTGCACAGAACCCACAGAAATGCCAACTCTGGAGGTGATCTGTTCAACAGTCATTCGGCGATCCCCCAAAACAATTCTCTCCACTTTCTCGATCATGTCGTCAGACCGGCTTGTGCGAGCCCGAGGTTGTTTCGGTTTGTTGTCACACTATGTTCTGCCTTCATTAAACTGTCGCACCCCCGAACACACTTTCGACACATCCATAACTCCATCACCACATGTCTCCTTCAACTGTCGATGAATTTCAATTGGTTTCACACCACGCAAATTCAGGAAACGAATGATTGCACACTGTTCAAGTAAGGAAAACGTCGCCATTTTAAGTATTTAAAACAGTTCTCATTCTCGCCGCTGGCGGTAAAATTCCATCTGCCGTACAGTGCTGCCATCTCTGGGACGTATTGACAATGAACGTGGCCTCATTTTAAAACAATGCGCATGTTTCTATCTCTTTCCAGTCCGGAAAAAAAAAATCGGAGGCCTTAGAACTTGAATGCACCTCATAAATCAGCCACAAAGGATCCAGCATGAGCAAATGTGATACATGGACTGTGCACCATAAAGTTAATTTAACAGGCCTATGTTGTGTATACGATGTTGTATACCTGCCTTACTCATTTGTAAATGATTACGCCAAAGTTCAAAAAATAAATGCAAATAAAAAATATACAGACCAACACCGTGGCGTTTGTAGCACTACGGACTGTCAGCATGACGACCGTCTTGTTGCTTTCTCTGATGCAACAACAGAGACATGCGTGGTGCATCCAATGGCAACTATGGGCATACGAGCATCAATACGTCGGCTTTTCAGAGGAGTCCATGTCCTTCTGACAGTATTACAAAGAATGTGTTGGAAACTCCGAGGAGAACCAATGTTACCACATTTTCCAGTCGTCATCGTCTAACGGATTGTTGAAGAACACAAGAAACAAGTGAGCAGGCCACGTAACCCGTGTGCCAGAATAAAGACAGGCGAAGAAGGCACTTAAGGGGTCACCAAAAACCAGACGCCCCAAATAAGGACAAAGACAGTGCTGGATGGATGACCTGGCAGACTTGGGAATCGAAGGTACTCGGACGAATCGAGCACAAAGCAGAAAGAAGTGAAGGCAGTTTGCGGAAGCAGCGCGTGGTCTGTAGGACCTGCATCTCAGGATACATACGTAAGAATCGTCATATGGGCCGACCAACTAGCGTGACGATATGATGTGTCGGTGGCTACACAGAACTATCAGCTCTGGTTCGCAAGGTCGGTAATTTTTTAAGCAGCTAAAAATTTCTGAGGTTGTCCTTCAACAAGTCAACACTAGTGCTCATGTTACCCGTACTATGATGTCCTGACCTGTCTGCATATACAGCGTGTTCTGCTGTTGTCCTTCGCAGCCCGTTCTCTAAACGTCTCACACAGTGAAAGTATTCGGCTACTGGTTCCCAAGCGACTAGTACGTCACCAGTAGCCAACCGCTAGTATTTAAGCACAGTGGAATGCCACGCAAATACACTGTGTAAAAAATTAAAAAACAACAACAACAAAACGACACTCTACGAAGAAATGAAGCGAATTGGATGGAAATCGTTACAGGTGATGTACATGTACAGACAAACAACTGATTAGTATCTGAAAAATTTGATGATTTATCCACTGGCCCTTATACAAGCAGTTATTCGACTTGGCACTGATCGATAGTTGTTACGTGTGCTCCTGAGGTATGTCATGTCAAATACTGGCCAATTGGTGAGTTAGGTCGTCAAGACCCCGTAATGACTGGAGGGTCCTACCCATAATGCTCCAAACTATTTCAGCTCGGGAAACGTATGAACATCTTGCTGACCAAGGTAGAATTTGACAAGCACGAAGACCAGCACTAAAGGCTCTCACCGTGTGCTGCCAGGCGTTATCTTGCTAAAATGCAAGCCAAGGATGGCTTGCGATGAAGCGCAACAAAACGGGGTATAGAATATTGTCGATGTGCAGCTGTGCTGTAAGGGTGCCGCACATAACAATCAAAGGGATCCTTCTATGAAATGAAATGACACCCCAGACCATCATCCCTGGTTGTGGGACCGTATGGTAGGCGAAAGTCATGTTGGTACCCCAAAGCTGTCCGAAGCATCTCTAGACGTCTTCACTGACAATTGGGCTTCATTTCGAAGCAGGACTCTTTACTGAAGACAATTTTATTCCAGTCAGTGAGGTTCCAGGCCGAACGTGCCCGGAACCCCTGCAAACTGGCTTGTTTGTGTACAGAGGGCAATGGTAATCGGTGCAAAGGGCGCCGTCAGCTCAGCCTCCTTTCTGTGACCCGTTATTAAAGGTCCTAACTAGCTACACGTCGGATCGATGATAATAAAGAGTCGAGGGCCTCTCTGGCGTCTACTCCGTCCTCACTTTCTGTCGTCTCTCTAGGTTGATCGCTTCCTTCTTGACGCTGTGTTCGACCATGGTTCGACCATTCCTGCCAACATTGTCGAATAGTGGCATCACCCTTATTCAAATGTCGAGCTCCTTTGAGCCCAACTACACGTCCCCTCTCAAATTCTGACAACTGCTTATACCGTTCACACGCCTGTCTACGAGGCATAGTCTCTGTCCAACTGAGTGCACGGAATGAAATTCGCAAAGAGTTTATGGCCTGATATCGACATGTCCCCTGTTTATTATCCTTACCAAATGCGCGGTGCACGCGTCACGCATTCATCCGTCGGCTTCCAAAGTTTACAGTTTTGCATTTTTCGTCGATACCTGCATTAATGTCAATTTGTAACCAATTCGCATAACTTATTTATGGTGTACTGTTTTTCTTAAATCGGATGAAACCAGTTGTTGCTGTCGGACTTTGTTTTCTACTAAATTTTGCGCCCTGTATAACCCGAAACAACCACCAAGTCTAGTAACGTCTTCTTCCTAGTATGCTGTGTACGCGTAGTAAGTAACATTTCCTTACTTTATCCTTTCCTGGTCTTGTAATCATCAGTCTAGATAGGACGAAAGTGAGCATATACTTTTAGAAATTTTTTTCGGTAATTTACATAAGAATGGCGTCACTCTGCAAAAGAACACAGTTTTGTTCCATGAAACAAACATATCGGTGTGTATGTGTATATAAGTGTTTGTGTGTGTGTGTGTGTGTGTGAGAGAGAGAGAGAGAGAGAGAGAGAGAGAGAGAGAGAGAGAGAGAGTACATGGCGATAGCACGGAGCGATTTGACGTCATCGAGAATAATTTTCTACGTTGTTAAAGTCCTGTGGAGTATCCATCAAAAGCGTAGTATTCATTTAATTGAATTTACAATTCAGCGTGACGGTGAAAGCACAACGTAATTAATTGCATTCACGATCACAGGCTCTTGACAATGGCCGTAATGACACAAAGTAATTTAAATTTAGCGAGGTGGAAATGATGCGCCCCAGCGCGTCCCCGTGCCGACAAACAAGCAGCGCGCACGTCGGGCCAATCAGCGGAGCAGGTCGCGCTTCCTCCCCCTCCCCCCACCTTTGAGCATCCCCCCCCCCTCTACAAACAAGATCGCTGGCAATGAACTGCAAACTCCCCGGGTTCGTACATAAACAGAACGGTCTTGTAACGTCAATGTCTTCCCCGCTGGATGCTTTTATTCACATTTACATTTCCGTCAACACGACACAATTGGTACTAGATCGTTGTTGTCGTCGTCGTCGTCGTTGTTGTTAATGAAGCCATCAGTCCGAAGACTGATTTGATGCAGCTCTTCATGCAAGGTCTACCACGTGCTAGTCTCTTCATTAACTACTGCACCCTACATTCATTTGAGCCTGCTCATTGTATTCGTGCCTTATTCTCCCTTTGTGATTTTCAGCTCTCGTACTTTCCACCATCACTATTCATATCTAACTAATGACTGCATCCTACATCTTTTGAACTAGCTTAATGTACTCGTGCCTTCGTGTCCCTCTTCAGTTTTTTAACTTCTACACTTACCTTCATTACCAAATTAAATATGCCTAAATATCTCACTACAGTAGCCTATCAACGTATCCGTTCCTTAAATCATGTTATGGTTCAAATGGCTCTGAGCACTATGGGACTTAACATCTATGGTCATCAGTCCCCTAGAACTTGAGAACTACTTAAACCTAACTAACCTAAAGGCATTACACACACATCCATGCCCGAGGCAGGATTCGAACCTGCGACCGTTGCGGTCACGCGGTTCCAGACTGAAGTGTTCAGAACCGCACGGCCACACCGGCCGGCAAATAATGTTATGCTAATAAATTTCTTCACTTTGCAGATTGATGTAGTTCCTCTTCAGTAGTTACTCGATGTATGTATTCAATCATTAGCATTGTTTTGTAACACCACATTTCAAAAGCTTCTATTCTCTTCTCTTTACCGCGCAAGTGTAACTTCCAATAATGCTGTACTGCAAATAAGTACTTCAGAAAGACTATCGAACAAGCGCATTCAGTGTTGCCATATTTCTCTTTTTGAGAAAAGCTTTTCTTTCTGTTACCAGTCTACGTTGTATATCCTCTTTACTCTTAACTTCGTCAGTTATTTTGCTGAACAAATTGCAAATTTCGTCTGTTACTCTCACTGTTACGCGACTTAACTCGACGATATACTCTCTTGCTGTACTTTTATGTTCTTTTAAAAACTCTTTTCAAGACACTATCAATTATGTTAAACTGATTTTCCAATTTTTTCCCCTTCTGACATAATTACATCATAAACAAACCTCACTTTTTTTCTTTGCTTCGTTTCCATAATTTTTGCGTCCCTTTCCAGATTTCTCCTTGATCTTCTTTACACTTGCTCTGTGCACAGGCAGAGTAGCATGGAGAACAGGCTAAAACCCAGCCTCGGCCCTTCTTCATTTCTGCCTCGCTTTCGCGTCCTTCGACTCTGAGGACTGCAAAAATGGTTCAAATGGCTGTGAGCACTATGAGACTTAACATCTGAGGTCATCAGTCCCCTAGAACTTAGAACTACTTAAACCTAACTAACCTAAGGACATCACACACATCCATGCCCGAGGCAGGCTTCGAACCTGCGACCGTAGCGGTCGCGCGGTTCCAGACTGAAGCGCCTAGAACTGCTCTGCCACATCGGTCGTCCTGAAGACTGCATATTAGTTACAGAAGAACTTGAACATGATCTTCGTGATGGCTCAGAGACTTTGAATGAACGAAGCAAGTGCTTTCTGCCAAAGGTACTACTGTTTAGTATAAGTGACTGGCGAGTGCAGTGTAACGTAGTTCGTGTGTGTTGCTGTTGCCGATGGTGATAGAGTCTACAAGGGGTGAAAACAAGTGCCGGTTCAAAGCTCACTCCTTCAGAATAGTACCAAGGACGTCGTCGATTTTAACGACCCTATGTGATGGAAGAATCACTATCAACAAATTCATGTATTCTCAGTTCAAAGACCTTGGATTCGTCTCGGTGGCCGCTATCAGAAAATAAGTACGAAGCTATAGTATCCCATTAAAAATAAAAAAAAGTTGAGCTTCATATCTATGACTTGATCCCACCTAGCAACAAAATGCCAACGTCATATTATGGCCCCCGTTGTCCCATTCAACTTTTGTCCCACAATCTTTTCAGCTCCTGTCATACTTTCGTAGTCATTCTTGGTGGCAATAGTTAGTGACCCATCGGTATATCTCTATATACGAGGTTTGTTGAAACAATTCCGGAACTTCGTCCACAAATTTTTCTACGTTTACCTTTTACTTATTGTGCATGGCCTCCTTTGAAATACTCCCCTCCACAATTGATATTTCGCTCCCAACGCCGTTCCCGGAAGTAGTCTTCGTACATCTCTTGCAGGATCGAGCGAACCGCCGTCTGTTAATTTTCTTTTATATCGTCTGTCGCTGCAAATCTTCGTCCTTTCAGAGGGGTTTTCAACTTCGGGAATAAAAGAAACTCCGCAGGAACTAACATCAGACTTTAATGCTGGGAAAATTACAAGTGTGTCTGAACACATAATGGACCGAACACTTCTAACGATGGGCCTCAGCAACTGACGAACCATGCACATGCCAACCTGACTTCACGACATCGGCAACTACGACTGAAACGGGCACTTGACCATCGGCACTCGACGTTGGCGCTGATACAGAGCGTTACATGGTCTGATGCCGATGGTAGGGTGCGGATCCGTCGTCTTGCAGAGGGACAGCTCCTTGACGCCTGTACTGTGGGACGGAGACAAGCTGGCGGCGGCTCCATTATGCTCTGGGGAACATTCACATGGGCATCGATGAGTCCAGTGGAGCTCGTGCAAGGCACCAAGAAGGTCAAATAGTGTCGTACAATGGTTGCAGACCAGTACACCCTTTCATGGCGATCATGTTTCCCGAAAGCAGTGGCATTTTTCAGCAAGAAAATGCTCCATGTCACATGTCCAGGAGTGAGATGGAGTCGTTCGAGGAACACTGTGGCGAGTTCCAATTGATGTGCTGCCCCACCTATTCGCCAGATCGGAACCAGACCGAAAACATATGTGATACGATTAAACGTAGAGTGTGAGCTCACTACCCTCTCCCCGCAGACGTGGTGCCAACTCCCTCCAGCGACCTACCAAGGCCTCATTGCTTCCATGACACGAAGCGTCGCCAGTGTTATCCGTGCCAAAGGTGGACACACTGGCTGTTAGGTAAATGGTCATAGTGTTCTGACCGATGAGTGTATATGAATTGAATTCGTCTCCTTCCATCCGTCTGTATGCTCAAGCTAATCTCAGGGACTGCTGTAGGAATTTTGATCGGCGTTTGGTTAATAGATGCACTGATTCACGAGGAAGTTTCTTGTATGTAATTTATAAATATTTCGTAGGAGTTATCTGTATCGCGACGAATTAAAGATAATTTGCGAAAACGACTCTGTTGGTACATAGCGAACAGCCACCATAATTCGACAGACCGGCGTAACAAAGTACATATCGGTTGTGGTGTTCTAGCGGCACCGTGTGGTGGCTGCCAGCTCCAGTCAAGTTTTGAGAAAAACCGGTATGATAGGCAGTCGGAACTCCCCATTCCGCCTCGATTCTTTGCAGCGTGTTGCCTACATGAATATCAATGTAGCATCCAGAATGGTTCGTACCGATTCTGATTACAGTACGACGTAGTATTGAAGCGGCATTCGGATATTTACTAACGGCTGCGTCCATCCGCAGAGCCCGCAGTGACACACTCGCCCCCAGCGTACGGAAGGTTACAAACGTGCACTGTCGAGGCGTCCATCAACACACCAAAAAAAATTGGTTCAAACGGCTCTGAGCACTATGGGACTTAACTTCTGAGGTCATCAGTCCCCTAGAACTTAGAACTACTTAAACCTAATTAACCTAAGGACATCACACACATCCATGCCCGAGGCAGGATTCGAACCTGCGACCGTAGCGGTCGCGCGGTTCCAGACTGTAACGCCTAGAACCGCTCGGACACTCCGGCCGGATATCAACACACAATTTAAATTTACTTGCCGTCATTGTGCCCTCTCCAAGAGAGGGTCGATAGCATCATGCCCGATTTTCCACATATTGCGGCCTTCATTGTGGAACTCAGTTATGCTCCCGCCGAACTCCCATTGACATGCTGGCCACGGGTAAAGAATTTCTACGTCCTATTCCTTTACAGTGTAGCGTGTAACGGGGCAGAACACAAGTTCCCACTATTGCTGTGGACTGTGATTTGCCGACACACTCATCAGTTTCTTTCCGAACCATATCAGATCGACTTGTTATTATGCCACCTGTGGGACATATCCCACTAATCAGCGGCTCCGTACCACAGGACTGCCGGACTCTCCCCTCGGCTGCCTCTGTCGTAGTGTCGACGATGGCCACCACCGTTGCAACTGTCTAGCCGTTACCGATGTCTGGTTGTGGGGGCGACAACTGGTCGCGTGTCGCGTGTTTTCTGCGAGTGCTGCCGCATGTCACTGACCCAGAGTCCTTTCTTCACCCAGCGGTGGAATATTTTCCCGCCTCAAAGCCTCGGATGGTTCTATAGATAAAGATCTGGACATTTGCATACGTATATGAAGATCCTCATCCCTCGCGCCTCGGTTTTTGGCAGTACTTGCGGAGTGCACATGCGGAGGTTGCGCGCCATTCCCGTTATCACGCGTATTTTGCCAATTATTTTAACAGCTTTTTTTTACCACGCCTCCACTAACTAGGCATGTGAAACACCCCATTAGAAAAATTTTATAAATTGACAGTGCTGGAAAACCTCTACGTTATTTGATTTTCAGACAGCTGAGCAAAACTGAACGTACTCAGACATTCACTAAACTGACACACAATATTTTTAGCGCAACGCAGTCTGACTTTCAATAATCCCTACAAAAGAATGGCCCTAACTAACAATAACCTATACCTTTCATGAATCACTTACCTCACAAAAATCTTCGTTACTCAAACTACTGCAATACAGCGAGCGCCAATACTGTCAGCTAAATAAAAGATTCTAATTACTGAAGGCAATAACTACTGATCGGCATAGTTAGCAAATGAAAGATTTTGATAGAGAGCAAACAATGTATTTACCTTAAAATATTCAAAAGTCATCATATATGTATATATATATATATATATATATATCATTTCATGATATGCAGTATTACAACTTTACTCTTTCTGATGGACACAAGTCCAGATCGTCCGCTCTCAAAATTCTGCTATCTCTCTCCCCACATCTACCACTGCTGGCGGCTCACCTCCAACTGCGCAACGCTACGCGCTGTTCACATCCAACTGCTCAACACTACAATAGCAAATATTCCAACAACGCAAACCAGCCACAGACTGCACACAGCACAGTCAGTGATTTTCATACAGAGCGCTACGTGGCGTTACCAACATAAAAACCTAAACCGCCTACTTACACATGTTCCTGCCGTGGCAGGCGCCCGCCCGATTCTGAACGAAACATGACACGCCTACCCCTTGAACTTGGTCCGCCTGCAATTCTTTATCGGCTTGCAGGGTTTTCAGGGTTCCGCATCGGCAGACTAGTTTCAGTTTAGTTCTCCCATGTAAATATGTGAGAAAGAGAAAAAGCAGCTCGGCGACATCGTGGCCAGGCCTCGGTCCGACCCCCGACCACGTTGTCTCTTCCAGCCTGTACCTGACTGTGACCCAAAACATGCTTCTTTTTTTTCAGAATGGAGAAATTGTAATTAGTTGTCGCTTGAAGAAACCTCTCAGATAAAAAGGAAGTTTGGGAGAGCGTCGTTCTAATAACGCGAAGGTCGTACGCTCGAAAAAAAAGAGAAAAAAGTCGGTAGAGAAAAAAGATGAAGAAGAAAAGGAAAAAAGCAATAAAAACTTCTGGCCAGAAACGGAAAAGTTACAAGGTCGAATTCCTACTGGGTTCCTTTTTAACCCATCATTCACCTCTCAACGAGGTGGAGATTCGTCAGACACGAAACGTGGCTCGGATTACACGTTACGCTGTACCTCCCCATTTCCCAGTTGGATAACTGCAAGTCGTCTAAGTGACATCCAGTCGATTGCACCGTTTTGGAACAACTGCATAGTGACAGAAACACACGAATTAAAAGCCTGTGGTTTTCAAGTACACTGAAGCACCAAAGAAACTGGTATAGGCATGTGTATTCAATTACAGAGATATGTAAACATGCAGAATATGGCGCTGTGGCCCACATAAGACAGCAAGTGCCTGGCGCAGTTGTTAGATCGGTTACCCCTGCTACAATGGCGGATTATCAAGGTTTATGTGAGTTTGAAAGTGGTGTTATAGTCGGCGCACGAACGATAGGACACAGCATCTCCGAGGTAGCGATGAAGTGGGGATTTTCCGCTACGTCCATTTCACGGGTGTTCCGTGAGTATCAGGATTCCGGTAAAACATTAACTCTCCGACATCGCGCGGCTAGAAAATGATCCTGCAAGAACGGCACCAACGACGACTGGAGACAATCGTTCAACGTGACAGAATTTCAAGCCTTCCGCAAATTGCTGCAGATTTCAATTCTGGGCCCTCAAGAAGTGTCAGCGTGCGAAAGCCGAAGGCCCACTCATGTACCCTTGATGACACAAAGCTTTATGCCTCGCCTGTCCATTTGACGGTTGATGACTGGAAGCATAGTGCTGGTCGTTTCAAATTGTATCCAGCAGATGGATGTGTACGGCTATGGAGACAATCTCATGAATCCATCGCCCCTACACGTCAGCATGGGACTGTTCAAGGTGATAGAGGCTCGGTAATGGTGTGGTGCGTGTGGTGTTGGAGTGATATGGGACCCCTGACTCGTCTAGATACGACTCTGACAGATGACTCGTACGTAAGCAACCTGCATCCATTCATGTCCACTGTGCATTCCCACGGACTTTGGGACTTCCAGCAGGAGCAGAACAAAGCGATATTCCACATGTCCAGAATTGCCACAGAGTGGCTCCAGGAACATTCTTCTCAGATTAAACGCTTCCGCTGTCCACCAGACTCCTCAGACATGAATATTATTGAGCACATCTGGGATGCCGTGCAACGCGCTGTTCAGAATAGATCCTGTTCAGAACAGATCTCAAACCTCTCGTACTCTTACGGATTTATGGACAACCCAGCAGGATTCATGGTATCAGTTCCGTCCAGCACTACTTCAGACATTACTCGAGTCCATGCCTCATCGTTTTGCGGCACTTCTGCGTACTCAAAGGGGCCGGACACGATATTAGGCAGGTGTACCAGATTCTTGACTCTTCAGTGTATTTATGCATAGCGCCAAATGTGGCATGGCATGCTGCTTTGGTTCGCTTATATAACGCGATGGGGCGAAATGTAGTATTTGTATGGATACTTTAGAATTGTACGGAAGATTGATAAACGAGTCTCCACTGACGATGAATAGATTTAGGTCTTTTAAAGACCATAGAGACAGGACACGATGTGCTTGAATGCGATTCAGAAATTTATTGTGGATGAATACACAAGATTTCGAAATACTTGTAGAGATGGTTGGGGGACGCATTTCGAAATATTACGACAGTGTCAGATAGCAAATTTCTGCTTCCCTCAAATTAACAGTCGAAATTCGCACTTTCAATTCGCTGCATTCTTCGTACAAGGGGGAGTTACTCTACTTTGAAGTATCGTAATAAATGTGCCCTGTAACGAAGGTATAACCTGCTGATCATCAGGTTGTGATGTGAGGCTTTGAAATAAGTATTTTTAGCGAACTGTTATCTTGTAATCGTTTGTGAACAGTTGCAAAGGAGTCAGATCCTCTGGTCTCTAATCAGGGATAAAATTTGTTCCCTGTACAATTTCGACACATGTAGCGAGCATAATTACTGTCAAGTCTGAGATGATGAAAAACATGCATTTTCTAATCAGCGTTCCTAATTGCTTTCTACAGATAAAAAGCAGGTGAAGAATTGGTTTCTCACGGAACCGAATCTGTTGTCAAAACCCGTAGCCAGCTGTTGTGGCCGAGCGGTTCTAGGCGCTTCAGTCTGGAACCGCTCTGCTGCTACGGTCGCAGGTTCGAATCGGGCATGGATGTGTGTGATGTCCTTAGGTTATTTAGGTTTAAGTAGTTCTAAGTCTAGGGGACTGATGACCTCAGATGTTAAGTCCCATAGTGCTTGGAGTCATTTTTTGAAAACGCGTAACAAACATGAGCGATTGAGCTCTCGGTGTTAACAGGTTCGTACCCTGGGGAGGGATGATATTTTTACCATCAAAGCCTGACAAGGTGATCAAGTAAAAGATCGGAGTTCGGTCCAGTACCTTTGATTAACTTCCGAAACTCCCACAGTGTGACACACACTGAGGATACGTGAATTTGTCGACAGTGATCCTTCCATCACATAGGGTCGTTAAGATCGACGATCTCCTTGGCACTATTCTAAAGGAGTGAGCTATGAGCCGGCACTCGTTTTCACTCCTTGTCGTCTCTACCACCATCAGCAACAGCAACATGCACGAACTACGCTATACTACACTCACACTTGTCAGTCACATATAACAAACAGCAATCCCTAAGACAAAAGGCACACCGTTCGCAAAATAAAGATACCCTTTAGATGTTCAGATGTTCAAATGTGTGCGAACTCCTAATGGACCAAACTGCTGAGGTCAATGGTCCCTAGACTGACACACTACTTAAACTAACTTACCATTGAGGATAACACTCACATTGATGCCCGAGGGAGGATTCGAACCTCCGGCGGGAGAGACCGCACAATTAGTGACATGGCGCCTCTAACCGCGCAGTCCTTTAGATGCAACAATTGCGGCGCAATGATTGTTCCATAAAATTTCGAGCGTGCTGGTGCACAAATTTCATTTCTTCTTCTAATATTTCGGCTGTATACCGTCCATCCATCTTCAGAGTGAGCCAAGGTGACTGACGCTGCTGGTTTAGACGGACAGAGCAAGTGCTCAAGCGTTAGTCACCTTGGCTCGCTTTGAAGCTTACTGGACGGTATACAGCCGAAGTATTAGAAGAGGAAGAGAAATTTGTGCAGCTGCTCGACCGAAATTTTATGGAACAAAGCTAAATCTGTTGGGACTAGCCTAGACAACAATGCGGTATGACATTTTCGCATTTTTACTTACGATTGAGGTGTATGTTCGTCTCTATAACTTTAAATACAAACTTTTGTCAGAAATTAATATCTGCAGGTTACCAGCATTGTTGTGCCCATGAGCCGAGACGAAGACCGGACTGGCTCCCGAAATGCTACGATGAAAGTCTTTCATAATTGTTAAATTCAGCACTGTGCAACAATTCAAATTAACTTCTTTTCTGTTATCTTTATTGATTTCAAGTTTTGAAGACAGCTTGCTCATGCTGGTTCAGCTTGTGTAAAATGATTAAACGATCTTTGACAAACCTTGTGAATTTTGTTAAATTAAAAATTAAAATAAAGGTTTGTGAAATTTTTTTAATGAAAGTTGTCTGTGAGCTGGTACCGTCCGCTCATACAAATCCTCGCTATCAATTTTAATTTTTACTGACACTAATTTTTTTTCTGTATTTATGTGACATCAAGCCGGACAATATCTTATTTTCGTCTTCATGGATGCCTTAAATTTCGAACATATGAGGTTTCTCCAGAAGGACGAGGCGAAAATCGCTCCAGTACAGGTTAACGAGTTCGGGGAAAAAGCTGCATAAAAGCACATTCATGCAGACCGTCGGCAGAACATTTAAACATACTGGAGCAGACCTGCGACATAGCCTTACGAATGACTAATCTTTCTTTCCGTGCTTTATACACCACTTTTACAATACAGTTCGTGAAAGCGCACGCGTTCTGCCTTTTCCGTTGACACGTTTACCTCTCAGCTTCTGTCTGTCGATAACGGCAAGCCGTCTCAAATGTCCGTGAAGGCAATCTAGATCCTCGTTTGATGTGTTTGCACTGCAGAGTAACTACAGTACTTGGGACGTGAATACGGCAAACTTTATTCTGCAACGGACAGAGCCACACTTAACGCTTCTCAAAAATTGTCTACTTGTAAAACGACGTGGAACATCATTTGCATCACGACACGAGCCCAGAAAATTTTCCGAAACTTCTCTCTGGCCGCTAAAACTCCAGAGCTTGCAAATCTGTCACCGATACAGTCTAAATAAAGCTGTCTTTCGAGAGATGAGGAAAGCTGTAAAGTGCTCTATGTTGTGTACGTCATACTATCGACATACTATCGAATTACTAAAAACACACACACACGGTCATATAAACCTAGAAAGGCTCTTACCAGAAGAAGGAACAGGTCACTGAATATCTGCTAAGGGCATACAGGTACAGCTAACTCGGTGTTGATAGGAACACTACAGGGAAAACAATAATTGCTACAGACAAAGATCAGAATATGTAAAAAGGGTTATGGAAGACTTTTTATGTGGTAGATACGGAGAGAAGATATTAGTGTAAGCTGGGGAAGGATGGATAACAGCACTAAACAAGTCAAATGAATGATGAGTTAAGGGAAAAAGAGTGAACAAATTCCTTTTGCCTTACGTGTCTCCTCAGTTGTGTCACGTAATACGAAGTTTCTCTACAGGATTCAGTTTTCTCAGTCTAATACATTTACTATGTCGAGCGGAAATTATTCCTGATAGAAATCCAGAAACATAAAGGGTTTACGACTAATAAAATAGAGGATGGCGTCGTATAAGGACATTATTTCCTGCTAACTAGAACTCTCCGGGCTGTTTCTAACGGGGGACGATTCCTTCGTACTGAAACAGATCATAAATTCTTCAGCTCAACTGTGTTTCAGCGACGTCTTACCATTTCTCACAACATAACGCTGAATGTGTACTAGTTTGACGTAGTTCTCGCGCCAGTTTAGAGAGAGCGGCAAGTGACACTCCGTTTGCGTAGGACTAGAGGTGATACTGACTGGAATGCGTCAATCGTAGGAGATAGATATGTATCTACATGACAAGATTTACTAAATCATACAGATGATATTCATTTTTTCAGTATTGCCCATAAACAAACCTCACAAAACAAAGTGTGTGTGTGTGTGTTTTTCAGTATCTCTAATATTTCATTTGCGTTGCCTTCTAGCGTCAAGCCTCTTACCGAATCTGATCTGATTCTTTTTTACATCGATTAGTCATTTCTCTCCGTCTAGATCCGCTGCGTGTTCCTCCGGTCTGGTATCAAACTTGTGTATATTTCGCACTGCTAGACACCAACGAACCACAGTTTCATTTTGGTGTACGTCGCAACGATATAATCTCTCGTCCACCTATGAAAATACATTAAAGAAGCTAGGCGTTAGGATTCTGGGCGCTTGATTTTCTTTGCTGAATGCTGCGAGAGCCTATTGGTGCCACTTGAATATGAAAGATAAGGCAGATGCTTGGAAATGATCACTCTGAAGAACAAAGGATAAACAATTTAATAATAAAACGTTGACTGTGTGGTATGGCTTACAATGAGATGACGAAAGTCACAGGATGCCTCCTAATATCGTGTCGGACTTCCTTTTGCCCGGCGTATTGCAATAACTAGGCGTGGCATGGATTCTATAAGTCGTTGGAAGTTCCCTGCACAAATATTGAGCCATGTTGACTCTAAAACTGTCCATAATGGCCAAAGTGTTGCCGCTGAAACTGCTTAGGTCATCGGTCCCTAGACTTACGCACTACTTAAAGTAACTTAAGCGAACTTGTGCTAAGAACAACACACACACCCATGCCCGAGGGAGGACTCGAACCTCCGGCGGGAGTGGACGCGCAGTCCTGGCTAGCCAAATCATTCGCCCGGACTGTCCAGAATGCTCCTGAAACCAATCCCTAACAACTGTTGTCCGTTGAAATGGCCCCCTGTCATCCATGAAAATTCCATCGTTGTTTGGGAACACGAATTCCATGAATGGCTGCATTTGGTCTCCAAGTAGTCAAACATCTGGTTCGTATTTCGATATAACTGTCATCAAGGAGTGTGACTGAGTGAAATTTAAAATGCTTGTTTGACGCCACAAATGGTCATCAAGCCACAATCACTAAAACAGCAACCGCACTTCTTTCAAATATTCCGAAAAATACATTAAAATCAGTAAGCTGTAACCTTCGCTTCAGTTTACCGGTTTGAGTGCATTTTTCGTTATATTTGAAAGAAATGCGGTTGCAATTGTAGAAGAAGCTTTCCAGGTTTGTGATTACATTTAAAAATGACAACTCAGTG
Source organism: Schistocerca americana (assembly GCF_021461395.2). Lineage (NCBI taxonomy): Eukaryota > Metazoa > Arthropoda > Insecta > Orthoptera > Acrididae > Schistocerca > Schistocerca americana. The sequence goes on along the minus strand of NC_060120.1, from coordinate 677,008,679 downwards.
CCTCGAAACTAGTTATGTAACCTTTTAAAAATTTCGTTGTTTTAGTGACTGCGGCTTGGCAGCCGTTTGTGGTGTCACATAAACATTTTAAACATCGGTTCAGTTGGACCAGAGGAACCCTTTCATTCCATGCAAACACAACCCACACCATTATGGATCTACCGCCAGCTTGCACAGTCTTGTTGACGAAGTCCATGGCTTCGTAGGGTCTGCGCCACACTCGAACTCTACCGTCAGTTACTACCAGCCGAAGTCGGGACTCGCCTCACCATGCCATCCAGTCATCTATGGTCCAACCGAAATGGCCACGGGCCCAAGAGAGGATCTGCAGATGATGACGTGCTGTTAGCAAAGACACTCGCATTGGTCATCTGCTGCCACAGCTCATTAACGCCAAATTTTGCCTCTCTCTCCTAACAGAAACGTTCCTAGTACGTTCCACATTGATTCCTATTGTTATCTCTCGGAGTGTTGCTAGTCTGTTAGCACTGACAACTCTACGCAAACGCCGCTGCTCCCTGTCTTTAAGTAGTGGCCGTCGGCCACTGCGTTGTCCGTGGTAAGAGGTAATATCTGAAATTTGGTATTGACAGTGTGGATCTCGGAATACTGAATTCCCTAACGATTTTCGAAATGGAGTGTCCCATGCCTCTAGATCCAACCACCACTCCGTGTTCAAAGTCTGCATTCCTGTTGTGTGGCCAGAGTCACATCGGAAACCTTTTCACATGAATCACCTGAGTCAAACGACAGCTCCGCCAAAGCATTGCTCATTTATATCTTGTGTAAGCGATACTACCGCCGTCTGCATTAGTGCACATCGCTATCCCATTACTTCTGTCATCTGTATATGTAGGTCAGATCATGCGGAACGTGGACGAACGCTGTACCGAACATCAACGGTGCACTCGCCGTTTGCAGCCAAGCAACTCTGTTACGCCGAACACTGTACCTCTACCGGACATTCAATGGAGTTTGGTACAATAATAATTTTAGCCGCAGCAACATCCTTTGAGGACTGTATTCTTACAGAATCCGTGTTTAACGCCAGAAATGCATATCCTCCTATTTCCATCTATTGTACTATAAACTTTTAAACTTTTTCCTTATTTTGTTACCTGAAGATATGACATTTCTGTGTCGTTATATATTGTAATTGTTTTATTATATATATATATATATATATATATATATATATATATATATGTCGATGTATAATCGGTTTGTTTTGTAAATATTATTTGTATCTTTACGCTGGGTCTTGCCTAGGGAAAACTGTGCTATCGAACGATTACATCGATAGGTCGTGTGGAGAACCAAAGTGTTTAGGATCTTTGGTAGTGTTAACTCTGCGGAGTCTGGCTGGAATAGGGCGGTGTGTTATGTGACGCTCCCGCGAGTTGCCGCGCTTTCAGGGTTTGGCAGCATATAATTGCTATGATAGTTTCTGACACGGTGTCGCGGACGGGAAACAGTTAGCTGCCACACATCAAGAGCCCGTTTCGCCTGGTGACCGTGTCGAGAAGAAGACGCGCCAACATCCAGCTTCTGCAACAGCTACGGCCTATATAAATGATTGTCGCCACCTCCTCGATCGACGACTTCAAACCTTCACTTCAATCAACCAACAAGGAAGACTGAAAGCACGTAAAGTTCTAGAACTGTATGGCAGACCTCAGCTTTTCAATCTGTTCCATTTGCATCACTAAAATACAGCAACTTAGCATGAACCTTTGTTGCTCATTGTCCCAATTGCATTATCAAGCAGGGTCCCTTCCTTTTCCGAAATGAACTCGAGTGTCGTTGAAATTCAAACGCCAGCATTAAAGTAATATCATTCGATTTCACTGCTTTAATTTCAAAGTTCAGTTAAGGTATTCATAGATGGCTACAATATTTAGATTACGCAATCACAAATTAAGAGTGCGAGTTTTGTTACCAAATTTTAGCTTACCTGTGACTGCAGCTCAGCTTGGTATGTACTATATTTTAGTATTGTTAATTGTTCAGAATCATTTAATTCAAGTTCAAAGTTAAATCTCTTATTTCTAAATTGCGTAGATTCAAGTAGCTTTAGAAATGATTGTTGAGGTAGCCGAAGACTAACCTTAATTTATTGAGTTTCGTATTGCTTCAGAAACAAAGTTCACTATTAATTTCAGTCACTAAATTAAATTTCAATTTTCCTTTTTTATTAATTCTTTTGCTAAAGTAAGTCAGAGTGTGGCGAAATTTATTACTTCTGACAAACATTCAGTTTTCACACAACACGTGTGAACCTTCAGTTGCCACGCTTTTAGTGCTAATTATAAGCACAATAACCTTTCTTTTTCAGTTATTATAGTAGTTCTCCATAGGACTAGTGACCGTAATTTTCCCCAAATCTCAAATATCTAACTAACACCCATTAATTGTCAACGTAACGACCGCACATTTACTTTCCTTATTAACTTTACCACTTTTCAAAATTAATTTCCACCAGTTTCATTTGCATTTTTCCTTTCATTTAGATGTAACCCTTTCCTCCCTCTTTACCGATAGATTAACTTCGGTGACGATTGCTTTTCCCAAATTTCCATTAGGTACGCGCGGTTTAATTTTTACTCTCATTAAGGTCGATAAGTGAGGGGGACGTTACACGTGGAAATACGCATGGCGGAAAATCTACATCCGCAACCGGCTAGACAGTTCGCGGAACTTTATCATATCCGCGATTTGCTCAAAGCATTGACGACAGAGTGTGCCGACAGCTGCGTCCCTCCACAGTTTTCACAATTCGGCCAACTACTGTGCTGCCGCCGGGTAGTATCGTTTGTCTATCAACATGAGTTTGACACATGTACGGAAATTCGTAGTCTGAAAAGCTTATAAGGGTATTGAAGGGTAGGCTGTGGTGAGAAATAATTGTTAAGAAAAGATTTGATATGTTGTACTATCTCCGATTTAATTAGCATCGAAGTTTGCCAATCAGGCCGTTGCGCGCGAATTCAAGGGGCCTGCCAAAGATGGTATCACCAGACTTAACTTCACTGCTAATAAACTCGGAAACGGCGCAACGTTTCGAAATTTTTCCTTAACAATTATTTCTCATCACAGCCTCTAAAGCTTTCCACACTGTTTCAGACCACCTTGTGTATCACAGAACGGAGCACGTCTTCTTCAATCTTCGATTGGTCACCTGAGGGTCAGTGGTAGGAGTCAAGTTGAGGTCCCGTGAAGTTTAACTGGTGACGACCGGCTGCAACCACGAAATACTTTCGAACTCTCAATGCGTCGGAAAATTTCTAAGTTCACACTGAAACACAGTTTGTACATTGTACTGCTTTCTTTACTGTACTAAGGACAGTGCCATGCCTAAGGTAACAAGCCATTACAAATCCTCCACCGGCTTGAACAGTTCCCTGCTGACATGCAGGGTCCACGTATTCATGACGGTCCGCAGCTCGTGGTCGTGCGGTAGCGTTCTCGCTTCCCACGCCCGGGTTCCCGGGTTCGATTCCCGGCGGGGTCAGGGATTTTCTCTGCCTCGTGATGACTGGGTGTTCTGTGCTGTCCTTAGGTTACTTAGGTTTAAGTAGTTCTAAGTTCTAGGGGACTGATGACCTAAGATGTTAAGTCCCATAGTGCTCAGAGCCATTTTCGGATTCATGAGGTTGTCTCCATACCCGTACACGTCCATCCGCTCGATACAATTTGAAACGAGAGTCGGCCGAGCAGGCAACGTCACGTTGAACGATTCGCTTCAGTCGTCGTTGGTCCCGTTCTTGGATGATCTTTTTCCGGCCGCAGCGATGTCGGAGATTTGATGTTTTACATTATTTCTGATATTCACTGTACACTCGTGAAATGGTCGTACGGGAAAATTCCGCACTTCATCGCTACCTCGGAGATGCTGTGTCCCACCGCTCGTGCGCCGACTATAACACCACGTTCAAACTCACTTAAATATTGATAACCTGCCATTGTAGCAGCAGTAACTGATCTAACAACAGCGCCAGATGATTGTTGTCTTATACAGGCTTTGCCGACCGCAGTGCCATATTCTGCCTGTTTACATATGTTTACACATGTCTATACCAGTCTCTTTGGCGCTTCACTGTATAAAATCAGCTATCAGATGCAAAAACTGCTTAATGTGACGCTGTCCACTTTTAAAGTTATACAAATTGACATACATCTAGAGGCAGAATTTAAATGGTGGTGTAACTTTTATTGGCACGTTACAAACGTCCCTGTTCAAAACAGGAATAACGTCGATCGATGCAGGTCTTGCGAGCACTACTGACCGCTACATCAACCAGCTAAGGATTACGCAGTTAGGAGAGATTTTCACTTCTGCGGTCCCCGTCAGCTGTGTCCAGCTTCGACATCGGCGGAGACGCAGGTCGGAGAGGCGTGTCGGAATTTTGTTTCGAGATCGCAAGTGTGAGTGCAGTCATAAAAGGCAGACCTCTGGCATCGCAGTTTTTAATAAAGGTGGCTTACTCGCCGGAAGCTTACCATAAATCCAGTTTACGATCGACCGTAACGGCGCCTCCGCAACAAGCCACTCCAGGCTGCCTCGTCTGCGTCCGCGTCCGCGGCAGCCACGTTTCTTCATTACGCAAGATGTATGGCCTGGTCTCCATAGCAGAGGACGCCAAATTGTTTTCTTTATGGCTCAATTAGGTTCGATCAGAGGACGAGGGGAGTCGGTTGATGGAGATCGTTTGCGAGACTCTACGCGCCCATTACCGACTTTCACTCTCAAACCCTTCTGATGAAAAAGTTCTATTTACATATTTGTATGGAATTTCGCTCGAACCTCATCCTCCATCGGCTCCTTTCCCCCCTCTCCCCCCCTTAGTTTTTCCTCTCCTTCCCCCCCCCCCCCCTTTTATTTTCCCGTCATCTGTCCAGTATCCCACCACATGCTCTCGGCTGTGGAATGTCATATTTTCCAACTTTTTAATGCAGTGTTCAAGTGAATGTTCAGTGTTGTTCGTCTTTCCAAAGTGTTGCGAACAGAAACCATGCTATCGCTGGGTGTGAATTTTATATCTTTTGCGAACAGAAACCAGGCTGTCACCGTGTTTTTTAATTGTCTGTCTATTATTTTACCTGTCTGCTTCATATGTATTTTATTAGCATCATCATCCCTTTGTTCTATGTTTTAAGTTCCACGATTTTTTCGCCATGTTAACATTTAAGTCTCCGATTTTATCGCCTGGTTTTATTATGTATTATCTTCATCTTTTTAAAACAAAGTCTGTAGGCTGAAGAGCGGCATACTAAGCTGCTGCCAGCCCGCCCCCTTCGGGGGGGAATCGACTCTCAATAAAGAAAAAATATAATTCACTCGAAAGATAAATCTTTATCAACAAATGTCAAACTTCTGTCCATTTACGCAATCGTTAGTTGGGAAAATTTGGAAATTTGTGGTAAGGTCTTATGGGACCAAATTTCTGAGGTCATCGGTCTCTAAGCTTATTTAATCTAACTTAAACTAACTTACGCTAAGGGCGACACACACACCATGCCCGAGGGGGGACTGGAATCTCCGGCGGGGGCAGCCGCGCGGACCCTGCAAGACGCCCTAGGTCGCGAGGTTACCCCTGCCCTAGCTAGCTGTGTCTTTGGCCGCTTGTGCTTCCACCTATGGTTGTGAACGCCTTGAGAACAGCATTTTACAGTGCATTACAATCATCTGCAGATTTCCAACCGCTGCCTGGCACGCCCTGTGGCGTGGAAGCTAAGGGCTGGGGGGCTGCTAGTGGGGGCAGATACTCACGAGGGAAAAAACCTTTCCCAGTCACAAGCTGAACCTTTTCCTCATGGGGGTATGCAGATCAGGTGATATGCATATCCTCCCGAGGTAGAGTGTCAACGAGTTTCTGAAGTGGCACTTGCATAAAATGTAGCGTGTCAAGGAAGCAGAGCGTAATTTTAGGCATTATTCGTTTGGCTAATGAAAAATACTTCTCAGCACTCTCAGGCAAAACTGACCTGATTTTTCTCCCACCCGAAGTTAACTAATTGCTCAACAAGAAAGTGAGCGTCGAACGCACTTAAATCATGGAGGAATACGGGTATGCGCAGTGGCAACTGACTCTTCAAATTGCATGCTTTGTGAACTGCACTGCGGATCTTCCCCATAAGATGACAATGATCTCTATGGGGAGTTTCAGCTTTTCTGTCTAACAGCAGCCTGTACATATGACAGCTAACCGGCTCACTGTCTAATTTTTTATCCTCCTTGGATTTGGCCATGCGGATGTTAGTGCTGTATAGCCTATCGGCAACCCATGAGAGTTTTTCAAGCTCAGTGAGCAGCCAAACTGCAGGATTATCTCAAGCATACGAGTCACAGCAGTTAAGACTTGAATCATATGAACATGCAGTTTAGTATGCCGCCACATATGGTACGTGTTTTTGCGTGAAGGTGGTTTGTGAGGCTAAGGGGTTCCCTTCACAGCGGTTGATAGGGGCAAGGAGACATTCGAAGTCTCTGTATACAACAAGTGGACATCGTTCCTGGTGGAGAGCAGTCTTGAATTTAATGAACTTGTTTTCTTCTGTAGGCATAACACGTACCGGCTCCTCGGATTCACAGTCCATCAGATGTCTTTTTAAATACTTTTCTTGCGAGAAGGTATTTAGACACTTGAAGCAAATGTGATGTTTATACGTGTTTTTATTGAGTTGGGAGTTAAGAAGGCGGGACATGTCTGTGATCCGAACATAATGCTGACTATAATCTTCAGAGAAGAGCAGCATGTTTACATGGAGATCACACTCACCTGCATATTTCAAAAATGGAGTGGTCCAACTACAGTATGCTTGTCCTGCTCATCTGGCTTGCTTTTCTACTTCTTCAGACCATAAACGTGAAGCGATATTCTGGGATTTCGTGCCTCAAATTTTGGTATCTCCGTAAGCTTTGAGAAAACTCAATACCATCAAAACTATTGCCTGCAGGATTTTATTCTTTGGTACATTGTATGTTGTTGTGCAGTTAGGATGGTATCTGTAATGGTAATTTCTCTCGCAATCCAGGACTGACCATGCAAAACAAGCATTATCCTTCTCATTTAGGACATTAATACATGCCTTCTCATCACCTAGATCCTTAGGGAATTTGATAAACATGGACCCTCCATTTAACGAATCATAGACATGAATAAGGATGTCGAGATGCAGTATTTGGCTGAGTGCTTTAGCTGACCCTCTTACTTCCATCTCAGAAAACTGCGTCAGTATAGCACCCATGGTAGATTCACAATACTACTCAGTGACTGATGTCCTCCAACATATAACGCCATTATCACACTAGATGTAGTGTGGGCTTTTCTCCTCAGCAGCACCCTGCTGTTTGGGTCAACTCGCAGCAGAATACTGTGTTACATCTAATGGCATTAAATATTGGACCATTTAGTGCTTTGAGGAGCTCTGCCTCCAGCACCAGGAGGCATGCTTCTAGAAACCTGACTGGGTCGCAATACCCCCTGGCCAGATCATCAATTTTAGTAAATGAGAGACACACCTCAAAGGCCCTAGTAACCACCGAGTATTCCAGGGAGGTCACGATGCTGCTAATCTGATGTCCTTCACTATCAGGATGAGATAGAGCACTACTGCTAGGCACAGATTTATTATTGTTAACACTACAACTAGGAGATGACTGTATCCACCCAGTGGATGATGACGTTAGGGAGGAGGCCCCTTCAAGGGGGAGGGGGGGGGGGGGGGTATGCACTGATGAGGCACACATACTTTTCGCTGCTGGCGAGGATGAACAGCTGGATGTGGAGTAGGAGTAGGTGGTGACAGTAAGCTTCTGTGGGAGAACCCAGGCTGTGAAGAAGGTGCTCAATGATGCTGCTGCATGTTGGAGCCTTAACCATCGCCAGCCTGGGGGGTGATAGACCGTTGCTCTGACTGAATCACTGATGGATGCCAAAGGGTTTGCGAAAGTGTGGGGGCTGACACTGCAGCAGCCGTGGCTGCTTCTGCCACCTCTCATGTGGCAACGAGGTGCTCATGCCATAGCAAGCTGATATGGTGGCAGTGTTGGTAGCACATCTGTAATATACGAATTATGGGGAAAAATTAAATACAATGCTCAAGATTTTTTAAATATATGCTGTAAACAAATAACAACCATTAAGTACGTCAGCATTCAAGAAATATAATTATATATTGTAACAATGACAGTTGCATTATAGTCACCTTTTACACTCCGTATAAAATCAGTGAAGAAAGAGTATTCCTCGTAATGGTTATTTTATTAAAACAACCGTTTTCTGCCTAGGCTTAGGCCGAAACGGCCATTGTAAGAAAATAACCATCGCGATCAAGACTGTTTCTTCACTGATTTCATATAAATTACAACACTGTTGTTTCCCAAGAATGTTTCAAAAAATTTTACACTCTGGGTCCCCAGATTGAGCAGTTTAGTCGATTTTTCTGCCAATTCTCCGATCTATTCAAATATCTCCACCTGCTCTTTTAAGAGGAAGAGGTCACACTGCCTTTCAGCGGCCATCATCCAGCGCACCCACTCTGGTAGTTATCCCCTCGCCAGGATTGTTGTTGTGGAGCCATCGATCCATTTCACGGAAGTCCCTACAACAAGATATTGACTATAAGAAACAACAACAACAGTGACAATTATCTGTACTGAATGTGCCTACAGTGAGATACTGATTATACATAGCTACAAAAAAAAAAAAAAAAAAAAAAAAAAAAAAAAAAAAAAAAAAAAAAAAAAAAAAGTTCATACCAGATGGAAGTGATAACTCCTGGTCATCATTCTCAATGCATATCCCTGCTAGATTCTCGTCCTCATCTTGATCCACAACATCTACAACAGTGAAGAATATATGCCACACACAACCGTATATGCTGAAAAAAGTCTAACGGCAATGTATTACAAATGTACTTACGTTTCTGCACCATTTTGATCTCGAGCAGCCACTCAATGTCATTTAGCAGCTGCCCTGATGCTGCAAGAGCGAAATCAAATTTTTTATAAATGCTTGTTACGATCTGAAAACATCAAGATTTGGTTTTTGAACAGAATTAGGAGATCTACTTACATAATGGTAGCACAACCTCTTTGGCCTGCTGGCGACTTTCAGCTTCCAGCTGCTGTGCTCTAATGCTAGAACAACAGTAGAAATGCTATGACCACTTGTTATGATTTGAATACTTTAAGAGATTTTTTATGAACATGTAAACTCTCACACACACATAATTTTGAAATGTACTTACATGACGATAGCATAACCTCTTCGGCTAGCTGGCGACTTTCAGCTCCCAGCTGACATTCTAATTCAGTCAACATTTTGGTGAATGCTGCAACAGCTATAAAAAAATTTTATAACCATTAATTACAAAAATGTATCACAATCTCTATGTAAGTAGGCTGTTTATGTTATCCCTATCAGTAGTAGGCTGTTTATGTTTTCTTATTGGCAACGTTACGTAGCGCTCAATATGAAAATCACTGGCTGTGCTGTGTGCAGTCTGTGGCTAGTTTGCATTGTTGTCTGCCATTGTAGTGTTGGGCAGCGGCAGCTGGATGTGAACAGCGCGTAGCGTTGCGCAGTTGGAGGTGAGCCGCCAGCAGTGGTGGATGTGGGGAGAGAGATGGCGGAGTTTTGAAATTTGTCATGAACTGCTATATTTATATATGATGATATCAAGGTAAATACATTGTTTGTTCTCTATTAATATCTTTCATTTGCTAACTATCCCTATCAGTAGTTAGTGCCTTCCATAGTTTGAATCTTTTATTTAGCTGGCAGTAGTGGCGCTCGCTGTATTGCAGTAGCTTGAGCAGCGAAGATTTTTGTGAGGTAAGTGATTTGTGAAAGGTATAGTTCAATGTTAGTCAGGGCCATTCTTTAGTAGGGAATTTTGAAAGTCAGATTGCGTTGCGCTAAAAACATTGTGTGTCAGTTTAAGCACAGTCATTTGTAACTGTTCAAATGGGACGTTTCATATGTCGACCCTTAGCCGAGGATACCTCACTGGAATCTTCTGATCTTTTCCTTGTAGTTTGTGTAATTAGCGTAGATTTTGTTTATTGCTAGCGCGTAATTGTAGAGAGAATCTCCTTTGTAGTTGCAGTCTGTCATTGTTGTACAGTAAAACAGTTGTGACATGCATGTAGATTTGCACCAAGTATTTAAGTAGACATTATTTCCATTTCTATGTTAATGTGTTATCTTATTTTGCTCTTCAAATTGTGCTTTTCTGTGTTATCGTGTGAAATATTGTGACAATAATGGCGTGTGAAAAACGTAACACTAGGCTCCAAAGTAAACTGAGAAATAATAGTGACGACGAGTGTAGCTTACCAGCACCACTGTGTAATGAATTAACAGACATCCAAAGTAGTAATTTGGCAACTGTGCATAGGGAAATGGAGCGGGCGGCAAATAATGGTGTAGACAGTCAAACAGGTAGTGAACAGGGAAGCATTATCGATCGATCGGTCGGCAACAGCTCGCCTCAGGAATCCGAAATGATAGGACACAATTTTGCAAATACTGTAGATTCAGGTTTTGCGTCCTCACCGTTTTCTCAAATGAATCAAGACACATTTTCTGCTTGTCAAAATATGAATGTTGCTGGTGAAAATGCACTGCCAAAAAGCATAGAGAAACAGATTCCAGACACTAATACATTATTATTGCAATTAATGCAACAAATGGAACAAAATCAGAGACAAATGGGACAAAATCTTCAAAAGTTAGACACAATGGAAAAAATCTTCAAACGTTAGACACAATGGAACAACACCAGAGACAAACACAGCAACAGTTACACACAATGGAACAAAATCAGAGACAAACACAGCAAAAGCTTCAAAAGTTAGACTCATTGGAACAAACTCTCGAACAAACACGTGAAGATTTAACTGCTGAGTTACATAACATTGAATCGAAATGTCAGAAAGTGTATAATGACGTAAAAACACAAATTTGTGAGCATTTTCAACCTATTTTTTCGCGGCATGAAAATGCATTACAGAATCACGAAGCAGCCATAAAAGAACTGCAAACCATTGTTCATGAAAATCATGAGACCTTGTGGGCTAAAATTGACTCAGTTGCATCTACAGATTCGGTTACACAACTTGCAAAAACTCAGGAAAACTTAAAGGACACAGTAGATTCGATTTCAACACAAATGGACACTCTGAAGCTTGGTTAAGAAAAACACACTGAGGAAATGTGTTCATTATCAGAGAAAGTAGTTGAACTTTCGGATCAGCTAAATAATTTATCTACGAAGGTAGATGATAATCTGAATGACGCAAAACCGGTAGTCTTTAATGACACAGAAGAGAGCGAACAAATTAGGAAACTGAAACAAAATCTGAATCAAATTGATACGCAACATCAAAGAGAAATCCGGGAAGTACAAGATCAGCTGACACACGTAATACAAGAATTACGTATTTCAGAGGACACTCGCGTTCCAATACGGGAAGAGGGACATAGAAATACGGAACAACCACAAAATAATAACACAGGGCATTTCGGTAATTATGAAAGGAATTGGCAATGTGGACCGAATTTTGAGATGGAACGGCCGACACGACCTAACAATGACTGATATGCGACTCGCTGACATGATGATTTTGACTATAAGCTGTTCATTACTACACGTAAATTCAAAACATTTAAGAATTCTGCCAACGACATTCATCCACAAGCGTGGCTCCATCAATTCTCTCATTGTTTTCCTCCCAACTGGTCATTAGAACACAGATTAGAATTTATGTGTGGCTACTTGGAGAATGAACCAGCTGTAAGAATGTGATCGGTCATTCACGATTGCCACAGTGAAGGAGAGTTTTACCATGCCTTCCTCTCAGCATATTGGTCTCAAGCCACACAAGACCGAGTAAAATATAGCATCATAATGATGAAACATTTCGAACAATCTGAATTCTCCAGTCTTGTGAAATATTTTGAAGACATATTGCACAAGAATCAGTACCTGTCAAACCCATACAGCCCTTCAGAACTCATCTGCATTTGCTTAATGAAATTACCTGAACATTTACGACACATTATTTTGGCAGGACGTTGCAAAGATGACATTGAAGCTTTTCAGGGACTCCTACAAGAATTATAAATTGACACAGACAGTCGCCGGATGCGAAAACAGGAATACAACAATTACAGGTCACATCCGTCGCAATTCCGCGATGAAAGAAATAATAACTGGGCGCGACAAGGCTATTCTCACAACGTAAATCGTGACCAAAACAGACACCACCCGTATGACAACCACTGGCAGAGTAATAGTTACAGAGAAAGATCGTACTTCCGTAATTATGAATATGACAGAGATAACCATAGAAACAGACAATATGGAAACCAAAACAATTATTATCAAGGGAGACAAAATAACTTCAGACGCAACAGTTCAGCGCGCAGTTACGACTCCGGGAGAAATTCTCCACCACATGACCGACAAGAAAGAAACTACAGGAACTACCGACATGACAACAGACGATATGATCGTAACGACAGATCTGAATTGCATCAGAACTGGTAGGATTTAAACAGGGCAGGGCCTTCTCGTCAGAGTGAATTTGTAGAAGTTAGGTCTCATAATCCCAATAACGGCGCGCGCCAACAAAGAGACAGACAATGACTCACACAGCAGGCAGCCTAGTGCGCCGGCTGGCTCAGAGAAAAATAACATAGACGCTAACCCTGAGAAAAATTTTAGCACTCCTCACCGATGTATACCGCATGATAATTCCGTTCAAGTTGAAACTCTGAGTACTAGGAAGAGTAAAGGACTGCACCACGTTTCTCATGTAAAACCGTTTATTGAAGGATAATCTGCTTTTTAACTTTGTCTTTGCCATAAAACTTTTCACTTCACATTTCTAGTATGCTTTGTCAGACTTAGAATCTGTTAACATACAACAATGTTTGAAGTTAAATATCCAGTCAAGAACCAAGAGAACTTATTCAAACAGAAATTACGAATGCATTGTTATTGTGAACAGACGACACAGTGTAATTGTGTGTGTACATTCTTGCTTGTTAGTTGCACGATTAGAACATTTACCAGTACTGCTAATGACATTTTAATGCAACATTTTGGTTTACTTGAAAATATATTCTGGATTTAAAGTACTTTCAGTGAGATACCAGATGGCACAGTGGTTAGTTTATGTGACAGCTACACGATTTTATCACAACGCTACTAATGAGTGACAATTTACAATGTTGCTTTTGCAGTGTTTCTGTTTTATATCTGCACAGTTTTTCTGAATTCTTCTGGAAAGTAAAACAGGTTTTAGTAGTAACTTTTGTAGTATAGCTACAATGAGACAGGGTTTTCTGTAGCACAACAATACGTTACAGTACAGTACTTTCTTCATCACAACAATAAGCGTAATAACTATGATACCTATACACAAAGCATTTCACTTTTGTTTATCATGAGGTAAGTACATTGACTTCTGCAGAACTTAGCTTTTGGAGGACGATAACTACGACACTTCCACAGAGATTATGTTGCAACAAGACGCACATTTAGCACTACAGGACACGTATTTGAGTGATTAATTTTGCACTTAAAACATTTATTTTTAAAGATTTTTGAATTACAAAGAAAGTTTTCCGTGATACATTTCATTCCATTGCTGTAATCTGTAAGACCTGAGGGTATAATTACATTAATCCTCAGGGGGGTACACGCTTACTTTGTGTACCATGTGTGTGGCAACCACAAGGAACCCTAGCTAATATGGTATTTGCTTATACAACTTTACACATCGGTACCATATTTCTCTAACACACAAATTACACAGCTATCTGATCATTTAACTGAGAGATAAACATTTTTTTACTACATCAGTGACACATGTTTACGCAATACACAGTTGGGTAACTTCACACTTATGAAACTGTATTTTGTCTGTACTTTGTAAACTGTTCATATTTTTTCGGAATCATTGTGATACTATGAGAGCTTTGAATGATGTATTTGGTAAGGGAGCATGATTTTAAAGTACGTTTGAGGTAGATGACACTATTGAAATGAGCAGAGAATTTTTTTAGGTTTTGAAATTATTGGAGGAAGCTACGACGATTTTGAGATTTGACTGAGGTGTTATGATATTATCACGACGACGATGTGTACTATGCTGTTGAGATATGTTTATGATCAATAAGATGATGCTACCGTATATGAGGAATAAGACGTATGTTGGAAACCAAGAATCGTACTTTAAGAGTTATGAAATGTGCGTAAATGCGTGACTGTATCACAAGGCTGACGAATATTTTATTTGGACACTTATATTTATAGGGTTTTGTTTCTACACATTTGCAACGCAAATTCTTGACCTGTGAAATATTTTTATGTGAGACTGTCACTGTAGCGGAAACTGCTGTCGTAAATATTTCCGTAAGAAAGTTAAGTGACCACCTGCACGTAATGTGTCGCGGGCACCCACCTGGGTGACAGCCGCCCGAAAAAAAGCCATTAGCCTTTCAGCGGCACAGGTAAGAAAAAAAAAGCGGGAGGCCATTATCCTCGCTATCGACATTCCTTTGTAGAAAGCATCGTAAATACGACACCCTCAAACTTGAAAACATGATTACACTGTAGGTTCTTAATTTATGATATTTACTGAAATGCTTATGAATTGATGGGAAATATTATTACATCTGCAAACCTGATAATGACAAGTGTCTTTCTACGAGAGTTGAGAGCTACTGACTTACGAAATGCCACATAGCTATTGAATGATATTTGTATGCTTTGGTTTGCGTAGTTACTTATTTCACTTGGTATCTGGTTTCCAGCTGTGTTGCAGCATTGCTTTTATAAAATAAAATGCATTTGCTAATGTGAACACTTTCTGTCAACAGATCTATTAAATAATAATTTTGTAATCCACATTCTTTAAAAAAGGAGCACTTGGAAAGGAAAGAACAATAAGAAGGGACTAGTAACAGTAACTGCACACATAATATTCTTTTCAAGTACATGGTAATATTTTTTTTACAATAAGTTGTTGTGGTGCACCGCTTTCATTACATAGACATTAAGATGTGATTATACATTTCCTTTATCTGCATTGTTGTCTTTAGTGTACTATTTTTTTCTGCTTGAACTTTGTCATGCTTAGGTATAAGTTATTTCATTTTCTGTTGTTGGTTGCCAGGCATAGTGCTACTGAACTTTAACTTGTGTTACTCTGCTAAGCCAGATTTATTTTTCTTGTTTGCTGCGCATTGCCTCATATTAGTTGTAATGTTGAATTGCTTGGTAATTTAGATTTACTGTAGCTTGCTTTGCGATTTACCATTTTTTTCATTGCTGTTTATATTAATTGTTTTATGTGCTGCTGCATTGCCTCATCCCTTAGTTTAGCATCTGAGCTCAGTAGATTTAAGTTAGCTTAAGAGGGGGTAGACTATATAAGAAACTGACTATGGAGAATAGGTAAAGAATGCGTTGCGAAGTTATATGAAATAGCTTTGGGCCAAAATGAGTATTGTACAATCAGAAATAATTATTTTGAAAGAAATATGAACAGAATACAGAAAGCAGGCTTAGATAGGACATTTTGGGAATAATGATGAACAAAGGGAGATCTCCATGCAAAATACTGCAGTAAAACAAACCCTGTCATTTCCCTTTTGTGTTATCCTACTATATGTTTATGTACCCCTGTGTATTTGTCTTTTTCCTGTCTTTATGTGTTTAGCTAATAAGATTTATGTTGTAGAATTTTTCAAATACCATGTTATTTTCTTTGTAGAGATGTTTATACATTATTTATTCTGTTCTGTCTTAATGTTCATGTGTGAAGTTGGTGTTTCGAAAGTTATTCTGATCTTTTATGTATGTACTCATGTCATAATTCCTGGAACACTGACGTATATGTTATTTCGATTCTTTTGTAAAGCTTGTACTACAAATGTTCTCTGTATTGTTATGTTCTTTAATGATATATTTTGTACCTTTGTTATTGTATTTTTATGTTATCAAATTGTAATTGTTACCAGTTCTTCAAATTAAGTATCATTTCACTGCACACGTTTCTGTTGGCCATAATATATGCACAGTATGTGAGAAGTTGGGACTGTTAGTGATTGCACGTGTGTTAATAATTCAGCAAGGCACTGGATAACAGCATTGCTGGTTCTAAGGACAATTTCAAAAACTTTGTGAATGCACAAGTGGTGGTTTATGGACTTGCTATATTGTCCGCAAGACTCTTCGATGGTGATTGTGCACCTGCACAGTCGCAACAGATGGCTGCTGGCGTCTCTACAAGGACTGCAGTGGGTCTGCACCTTTGATGGCCCACCATTAACATTATCTCTACAAGGACTGCTGTGGGTCTGCACCATTGATGGCCCACCATTACCATTATCTCTACAAGGACTACAGTGGGTCTGCACCTCTGGTGGCCCACCAATACCGTAATCTCTACCAGGACTCCAGTGGATCTGCTCTGTGATGACCTACCTACCAATATTCTTCAAAACTTCGAATGAGTCTGCTGTGGGTTTGCTCCATTGTGGCCCATTACCTGTCAGCATGTCAAGAGTCAGCACTGTCTTTCAGTTGGAAGGACAACAGTACTTCTTCAAGACTGCATGGAAATCCACAACTTCCGTGTGCATTTTCTTCTACTGCTCAGACTTTGAGAAAAACACTACTATTTTACTGTGATGAATGATCAGGACTATCTTTATGGACTGTGAGAAAATTTTAGCTTTTGACCAACATTGTATCAATAAGTGTGTGCATTTGATTCCTTTGTTATTGTAATTAAGAAAAATTTTATCAAATCATTATTGGCCACTGCCCAAAAAAAATTTGTAAAATTTTTTGTGGGGAGCATGGAGGCTATGTAAGTAGGCTGTTTATGTTATCCCTATCAGTAGTAGGCTGTTTATGTTTTCTTATTGGCAACGTTACGTAGCACTCAATATGAAAATCACTGGCTGTGCTGTGTGCAGTCTGTGGCTAGTTTGCATTGTTGTCTGCCATTGTAGTGTTGGGCAGCGGCAGCTGGATGTGAACAGCGCGTAGCGTTGCGCAGTTGGAGGTGAGCCGCCAGCAGTGGTGGATGTGGGGAGAGAGATGGCGGAGTTTTGAAATTTGTCATGAACTGCTGTATTTATATATGATGATATTAAGGTAAATACATTGTTTGTTCTCTATTAATATCTTTCATTTGCTAACTATCCCTATCAGTAGTTAGTGCCTTCCATAGTTTGAATCTTTTATTTAGCTGGCAGTAGTGGCGCTCGCTGTATTGCAGTAGCTTGAGCAGCGAAGATTTTTGTGAGGTAAGTGATTTGTGAAAGGTATAGTTTAATGTTAGTCAGGGCCATTCTTTAGTAGGGAATTTTGAAAGTCAGATTGCGTTGCGCTAAAAACATTGTGTGTCAGTTTAAGCACAGTCATTTGTAATTGTTAAAAAGGGGACGTTTCAACCTCTTCGGCTAGCTGGCGACTTTCAGCTCCCAGCTGACATTCTAATTCAGCCAACATTTTGGTGAATGCTGCAACAGCAATAAAAAAATTTTATAACCATTAATTACAAAAATGTATCACAATCTCAAAAAATTTGAACACTTTGCTATGAAATTGTATAACCATCGTAATTTGAACTCATTGTTTTTATAAACACTTAACAATTGCCCCAAGTTTGGCTGTTTCCCATCATCCCCACCGCTATCATCACTACTGGTTGACCATTTCATATTATGAGAATCAAACAGACACAATTAGGCACTGTCAAAAACTGATTTTTGCCGAGGACCAGTAGGAACTCAGAATACCACACCATCCTTCTTTTTCTTCAAGCAGGCTTGGTGCAGGTGAAGGAGAAAAAAAAAACTCTGAAACAAACGTCCTTTGTTTTCTGACGACTGGCTTGGAAACTCGACGCATCTGCTAGCTTTAGAAAAATACTCTTCGTTCAATCTGAGGCAAACAGATAGCTTCCCTTCTGACATCAGTTTCGTCCCTCCACCTATAACTTTTGTTAGTTAGGAAACAGCTGTGGGAGGAGGATGCTAACCTTCAAAACACATCTATTGTTCATGGTAGATGCCCACCCGCCGAGCGCCTTGAGAACAGCGTTGTACATTACAATCCATCTGCAGATTTCCGACTGCTGGCTGCCAAGCCCTGTGGCGTGAAAGCTAAGGGCTGGGGGCTGCTAGTGTGGACAGGGGAGGCAGGCAAGTGTGGGTGGTCACCACACAGGCTGCCAGACACCGAGACAACTGGTGTGCATGGCAAGGGGTGTGTCACTTCAGACCACTGGAAAGTTACGAATGGCATGGCATGGGGTGTTCACTGCCCTTTGATCTCTAGCTGCTGGGGCAGAGCAGGAGGTGGGGATAGGCAGGCCTGGTAATGTCAATTGAGGCGAGGCATCTGTGGCAGCCATCATGAATGCAGTCTAGAGGGGGATGGACCAAGCCCAAAGTGGCTGCAGCCTGATGCAGTCAAGGGATCGAGCCAGACACACTACTAGTGCACTTGTGTATGGCAGCACACCACAGAGCATCTTAATGACTTTGCGATCCCAGTATGCAAAGCCAACAGAAGGTAAACAAGAGTATCCCTGTCCTACGAAATGCAAATTATATCCTCTGCAGAGCATAATTCACCGATTTCCCATCCTCTGAATTTGTTTTACAGGGTGTTTCAAAAATGACCGGTATATTTGAAACGGCAATAAAAACTAAACGAGCAGCGATAGAAATACACCGTTTGTTGCAATATGCTTGGGACAACAGTACATTTTCAGGCAGACAAACTTTCGAAATTACAGTAGTTACAATTTTCAACAACAGATGGCGCTGCAGTCTGGGAAACTCTATAGTACGATATTTTCCACATATCCACCATGCGTAGCAATAATATGGCGTAGTCTCTGAATGAAATTACCCGAAACCTTTGACAACGTGTCTGGCGGAATGGCTTCACATGCAGATGAGATGTACTGCTTCAGCTGTTCAATTGTTTCTGGATTCTGGCGGTACACCTGGTCTTTCAAGTGTCCCCACAGAAAGAAGTCACAGGGGTTCATGTCTGGCGAATAGGGAGGCCAATCCACGCTGCCTCCTGTATGTTTCGGATAGCCCAAAGCAATCACACGATCATCGAAATATTCATTCAGGAAATTAAAGACGTCGGCCGTGCGATGTGGCCAGGCACCAACTTGCATAAACCACGAGGTGTTCGCAGTGTCGTCTAAGGCAGTTCGTAGCGCCACAAATTCACGAAGAATGTCCAGATAGCGTGATGCAGTAATCGTTTCGTATCTGAAAAATGGGCCAATGATTCCTTTGAAAGAAATGGCGGCCCAGACCAGTACTTTTTGAGGATGCAGGGACGATGGGACTGCAACATGGGGCTTTTCGGTTACCCATATGCGCCAGTTCTGTTTATTGACGAAGCCGTCCAGGTAAAAATAAGCTTCGTCAGTAAACCAAATGCTGCCACATGCATATCGCCGTCATCAATCCTGTGCACTATATCATTAGCGAATGTCTCTCGTGCAGCAATGGTAGCGGCGCTGAGGGGTTGCCGCGTTTGAATTTTGTATGGATAGAGGTGTAAGCTCTGGCGCATTTCGCGTTTTTTGTCGTATATTTATATATATACTCTTTTCTATTTATTTTGGTTTTGTTTTTGTTATTGCTCGCGTAATAACGCATATACGAAAAGAGCCGCGAAATACCTTTTAGTAATGCTGTGCCAAGAATTTCTTTATAATCATTAATTTTCAACAAAACAGAATATATTGGGTTCTTATTGTTCTGTATCTGGCTTTCTATTAAAGGTACATTTTTGGTTACTGTAACTCACTACAAAAAATCAACATATCTTCCCTACTTTATAGTTATTGAAAATGAAAATTATTTTGTTATGAAATACTGATGTTACAGTTCGCAAAGATTGTTCAACATTTTGCAGTGGATTTTTGTTAAGCGTAAAACACCAATAATTACCACGACTAGCACAAGAACATGAGACTATTGTCGGAGAAAAATACGTTTTCACTATAAGGTTTGCCAGACCAGAACTAAGCACAGCAAAATTCCTATTATGTTACGAAGGTAAATTATCTCTTTTGTACTGTTAGCAATACATTATCAGCAGCCCGCGTCAACCTGCAAAACACATCATAAAATCTGCTGCGCTGCTCTGCAAGTCCGGAAGCTGAAAGAGATGATTTTATTTCACTACTACCTTCCCGCTTCTTTGCAGTATGATCGATTTCTTTTAATACAGTTTGTATGCGCCGCGGCAGCGGCTTGTTCGTTCGTAGCGCAGCTCTGCACCACGGATAATATTTAAATAACTGAAAATGTCTTAAAAGGATGGGGTAATAATTTAAGCAAGCTACTACAAATAATAATGCAAGGTTTCATTAAATAACTCTATTCAAAACATTCAAATATGTTCACTTATCTACAATACACACCTTTTTTAAAATTGAGTATGTAATGGCGTACATCGATTAACCATGACAAAAGAAGACTACGTTAGCATGTACAACTGCGACACAGGCTATCTTACTCCCGTAACTCCAAGAGGAAGACAAAGAAATTAATGTTTATTCTGTATTATTTATACTATTGATATTTTTCATCTTTGTATGATATTTATCGTCTGTGCGGTTTCAGTACTCGCCGACACAGATATTATCTAAAATAAATAATAATAAAAAAAATACATAATTCCATACAATAACAGAATACGATGCACAATATTTTCTCTTTACTACAAAATATGTCTTTTGCTAAGGGACGTTACAATGCCCCCTGGCAGCAATTGACTAACGTTAAGAATGTTCGGCAATATGCTGCCACTAACGTCCGTTTTGTCATTGTCTATCACCTTGTTTTGAATATTCACTGTTCACTTCTTTGCTCTTTTACATTATAGTTTTAATTACACTTTTTATAGTTTTTTCACACTTTGCGAGGTGACCGTACACCTAGTCCCAGGGTCATTACAGTTTTCTGGCTCCCCCATTTGGGCTACGTGCAATCAGAAAACCTGGGAAAACTGCGCCGGAGCCATGGTCATCTCGCCTGGTTTGTCTTAACACACGGTTTTGTTCATCAAACAAGGGTGGACTTTATCCAATGTTCACAGATAACAATGATTATTTATGTCAAAATGTTAAACCTTTTAGTCTCTCTATTAAAAATGTACCTTCTACACTTTTTCACATTTGTGTTCTGTGTCACAATTAAGGTCAATCATTAAACAGTTCGATAGCAATGTAATGGATTGTCTCTACACTTACTCACGACAAATGTTCTACCATTGTATGGCATTCGTGTCAGTTTGTGTCACTAATATGACGAAAACATATGACATATATCATCGAACAAGTGAATGTTTTGAGTTATACTCAGCAAAAAAAAGATGTTTGTCACGTAATTTCGTGTTCAATAAATCATTTTCATATTAGTACATGAACAACGTAGTTGGTAATGCTCGGTTGAACGTCAACAATGTCGTACGGAGCGGGCGGCGCGAAGCAATTGTTGCGTAGCGTCGTCTGGAGCGCGGCGTGCCAACGACCGCTGAGGTCGACGACCTGCTAGCAGCAACATCGACGGCGTGCTGCGGTGGCGCCCAAGCAGTCGTGAACCGCGCCGAACCATTCCCCAATGTCGGCGTGTTGCAGTGGTTTCCGCGACCGGCTGGCTGGCGGCACGGCACCCGTCTCTGCTTCTCCGCATGGCTCCCCATCGTAACGCATGAAACAAATATTCCACAACGGTGTACTGTCTTTAAGGATACAACTTATTAGCTGTGGAAGAAAATGCACTTTGGTTAAAAGCGTTTATTGTTCATTACGCCGTCGCTTCGCTGGTATGCACAGGATGTTTTGGCGTGATAACAGGTTTCTTGTGGCATTGTGACACTGGTATTCAGGGTTCGTCACACGCACATTGTACTACACACTTTCACTTGTTCTCACGGTTGATACACTGCCAGAGCGTCTTTCAACACGCGAAAATATTTCGGTACACACATACTAAATGTCTCCGTCGAGCGATGTTTGTTTGAATCGACTCCGAACGGATCATTAACTACCGTTTTTACTCACAGTGTACTGTTCGTTGAGCACTGCACTATGACAGTTAGTCACTTAACACTTACCTTATACCGACGTATATATTGGTGCAGATACAACAGTCATTTTCTGTCCCTACTACACACAATATTCCGTCCTTTCCTAGATTGTTTATGCACACAGTTTATTTTTAATGCATAACAACTGTTCTTAGCATAATCACTCACATCTACATTGAGTCCATTGTGTTACCTTCTCATTACACACTTTTAATACTATTACTATGCATATATTGCTTTTTTGTAATTATTTAAAGGTGTGTGATTTTTTTTTTTTTTTTTTTTTTGTACATAGCTTTCTTTTCCTCTTTTAGTGTAGCTTGCCAGGTTATCACCCATCTAGCAAACAGATTTTACCATGTGCATGACAGCTTGACTTGGGCATATTGTTCAATAAATACTTCATTTAGTACTAGTAATATTTTTAACGGTCCGTCCTACAGGATTACAGTGTAGTTTCCGCGTAACTTGATTCGCGTACCGCGTAATTAATATTCAAGAACGTGTACCAACTACACAGGCTTCAATTGAAGCATTAATACATACAAAGCATAGGTTACACGGAACGGTTTTGTTTTTTATTGGATTCCGCTCCAGTGTCGTTCTCAGACCACTATTGGCAGTAAACATTACATCACATAGTTATTTCGTACTACAAAGTCAATTTTTTGCTAGTATAGTCTCTCTCTCAGGGTTCCTTAATTCTAACACAATTACATCTGCTACATATTTATATGAGATTTCATCATTAATTGTACTTACTTACTACAAAATGATTCAAGAAATTAATCATTATTTTCTCAATAAAAGATTATTCATTGCTTGAAGAGCATGTAGTATTTTAATGACACTAACTGTCTGTAAACAAAGTCTTCCATTTGCATATTATTGCTCAGTTTACTGATTCTACTTCCTCCAAATTGTAACTATACATAAATTCTTTCTTAAAACTAACATACTTATACTCTAAAGCACAATTGAAATCTTCTTACCACTACTATTTACATCAGACATGTCACTGAATAAATAACTTTACATCTTTACGTGGATACAGTCCTTTTATTTTCCCCGTCTGGGGATGTGCTAACAAATAGCTACATTCGTGTGGCAACATCTTCCGAATCTCTTTAGCCACTACCTCCCTCCTCGACCAAGGGATGGAGTAAGATGCGCGACAGTATGTTTTGTGAGGCATCACCTCTATGTGATAGTGGTACCCTTTGACTATTCCTGGTCGGTCGGTAAATACCATGGTATATTCCGATAACAGCTGCGTCAACTGTTGCTTTTGTATGTTGCTTAAACTTTCAGATTCCTGTACTTTGGTTCGAAATTCATCAACATTTGGTTCAAAATTTCTATCTCCTATATTCGGATAATAGAGATCCGTCACAGGTGAATATTCATTAAAGTGTAGTACCCAGGGGCTCCTACATTTGATGTTAATTCGATTGCAACATGGCACAAGTACCTCCTTCGATTTCATCATAGACAACTCAATCCTCCTATCTTTATTAACTATACTTAGTTTTCCCGAGGAGAGGTCGATCACTGCGTCCCTCTCACGGAGAAAATCTACTCCCAGAATGCAGGCCACCTTTAACCCTTTAACAATGAGGAACGAGCTCACTATGGCTTCGCCCTCCTTACAAATCTCCACCTGCACCTGGTACTTAACTAACTGGCTCTGTGCACTTATAGCTCCAGACACCTTGCAATTATTAACCGGGAAAGTCTGTATACTACGTCCCTTCCCTAGCGCTTTAAACAACTCTGTACTCATTACACTCACTGAGGCACCTGTGTCAATGATTATATTCACTGCAACATCATTGATTTTCGCTTCTATTATGGCTTGCACATTTTCGTTGCTATCTTTCTTACATTCATGCGGTTCGGTCAGTAGATCTTTATCCATACTGATACCGTCGTTGTATCGCAGCATATGTATTCCAGGGATACTATTGTTATTCGTGTTGCTCTCACTCCACCCCTCGGCCAGCGATGGAGAGCATATCGAGACCGATTCTAGTTTGTCGGATGGCTTGCTTGCGAGGTACTTGGACGGCTATTATCCGCGACCTCTACTATGTTTACGCTTTGGTTTGTGGGCCGCCACGACTGCGCAATAGGCGCGTTCTGCAGTGGTGGTCTGTTGTTGTCGTACCGGTCATTACCCTGCCGCTCTGGGCTTGGTCGCTGATTCTGATTCCAATTACGATTACCGTCATTGAAATTGCTATGCCACTGACCTCGCGCATTTTTCCAGCGGTTGGTCCCCGGCAATCCGGAATCGTACCGGTCGTCAAACCGACGCTTTTTATTATGAGACGGTTGACCATACCCGTTCTGACTTCTACCATTATTACAATTTTGCGAATGCTCTTGCCGCTTGTTACCACCCCCACCATTTCCATGGTTGTGGTTTTGTGCACTACTATTTCTGTCATGTTTACACCCTGATCCATTGTTCCGCGAGTGATCACACGCTGCTTTTGCGTCTTCCTGGATTAAGTCTATTGAATCTAGAACAGACAGGAAATGTTCCATGTCGCTTTCTGGTACGTGTATTAATTTCTCTTTGATATGAATGGGTAAATGTGATTTTAGAAGTCTTATTATGTCTCTTGGTGAGATCGGCTCGTCCCAGTAGCGCGTTTTGTTTATGTACTTCTCGAAATACCGTCTCAGATTCCCAAGACGGGGTGAGTACGGTTCGGGATTGTATACTTCTTTTCTTAGCCGCTCTTGTATACAAGGCGACCAGTATTTCGACAAAAATGCCCTCTCGAACTGTTCGTATGTCATGCAGCTGTCTGCTACTTCCGTAGCCCACAATGCTGCATCACCCTGAATGTATGACATTACGTATTGAATTTTCTGTGCTTCGTTCCACACACTAGGCAAGATATTTTTAAAGCTTTTTATGAATACTACTGGGTGTACTGACTTCCGTTCAGTAGTAAACGTTTGAAACTGCCTATTTTTTATCAAACTTTCTTCAACTAATATTTTTGGGCTATACTGGTTTGCTCCTGGGACATAGGCTGTGTGCTCCGAACCGAAGCTACAGCTCTTCGCATTATCGCCTAAAGATTCACCATTGTTGCGTCGCGTATAAGTTTGTGCGTTGCCAAAAACATTGGCTGTTGTCGACATAGTTTCATGTTCAAGATGTTTGCTGCTTTGTGCTAAACCCTTTTTCCAAGTCGGATATCCGTTTGTTAATATTCACTTGCCACTGCGGAATATCCTCACTGAGTATTTGTTTAATGGTTTGCACATCGTTCTGTACCTGACTATTTACTGCGGTACTGAACGATTCGGAATCTCTATCTGCTATGGCTGCTTGTACCTTAGAATTAATGTCCGCCCCAGTAGCTGAGTGGTCAGCGTGACGGATTGCCGTCCTCTGGGCCCGGGTTCGATTCCCGGCTGGGTCGGAGATTTTCTCCGCTCAGGGACTGGGTGTTGTGTTGTGTTCATCATCATTTCATCCCCATCCGGCGTGCAGGTCGCCCAATGTGGCGCCGAATGTAATAAGACCTGCGATATGGCGGCCGGACCTGCCCCGCGAGGGGCCTCCCGGCCAATGACGCCAAACGCTCATTTCCATTTCCATACCTTAGAATTAATATTTTTTTCGATCTCACTCTCCTTCACTTCTAGCCATGAGTTGAATTCGGTTTCAATTTTAGTTGCTTGTTCGTTCCACTTCTGCTCTACAAGCTGTGTGGAATCTACTTCTAGCTCTTCTAATCGGTTGGCTAAGACACCTATTTCATCTACCATGTTAGTGTTTGCTACTTGCAGGTTGTTGACCTGTACAGTCAACTCCTGCACGGCCTTAGGTATCGACTCATAATTCTGTTTCATACAGGCAATCTCTTTTTTCATATGTTCTAACGATTGCACAAGTTGCTGGTCCCGCTCAGCTTGCTGGCGATCTCGCTCCGCTTGCTGGCGATCCCTCTCAGCCTGCTGGGCAAGTAAATTTTCTGTTAATTGGCGATCTCGCTCAGCTTGCTGGGCAAGAAACTTTTCCTCTAACTGGCGATCTCGCTCAGCTTGCTGGGCAAGTAAATTTTCTGCTAACTGGCGATCTCGCTCAGCTTGCTGGCGATCTCGCTCGGCTTGCTGTTGCGCAAATTTTATCTGATCTCGGGGTTCGGCTGCCCCCGGATTATGTAGTCGTTACAGTTTCTCAGTACTATCAGGATCGTTTCCTCTAACTTGCTTGCAGTGGTGCGGTTTTTCACGAAAAATTTTTGTACATTCATTAATATATAGCATTAATCATGATACACATACATACATTTATCACTAATTACATACATATATATATCAATAAACACTGAAAGAAAGTACATAAAATATTCTTGTTTTCGTGGCCACTGCAAATTCGGGCCCCGCGTTTTTGGGCGACAATTTCGCGTTTTTTGTCGTAAATTTATATATACTCTTTTCTATTTATTTTGGTTTTGTTTTTGTTATTGTTCGCGTAATAACGCATATACGAAAAGAGCCGCGAAATACCTTTTAGTAATGCTGTGCCAAGAATTTCTTTATAATCATTAATTTTCAACAAAACAGAATATATTGGGTTCTTATTGTTCTGTATCTGGCTTTCTATTAAAGGTACATTTTTGGTTACTGTAACTCACTACAAAAAATCAACATATCTTCCCTACTTTATAGTTATTGAAAATGAAAATTATTTTGTTATGAAATACTGATGTTACAGTTCGCAAAGATTGTTCAACATTTTGCAGTGGATTTTTGTTAAGCGTAAAACACCAATAATTACCACGACTAGCACAAGAACATGAGACTATTGTCGGAGAAAAATGCGTTGCCAGACCAGAGCTAAGCACAGCAAAATTCCTATTATGTTACGAAGGTAAATTATCTCTTTTGTACTGTTAGCAATATATTATCAGCAGCTCGCGTCAACCTGCAAAACACATCATAAAATCTGCTGCTCTGCTCTGCAAGTCCGGAAGCTGAAAGAGATGATTTTATTTCACTATTACCTTCCCGCTTCTTTGCGGTATGATCGATTTCTTTTAATACAGTTTGTATGCGCCGCGGCAGCGGCTTGTTCGTTCGTAGCGCAGCTCTGCACCACGGATAATATTTAAATAACTGAAAATGTCTTAAAAGGATGGGGTAATAATTTAAGCAAGCTACTACAAATAATAATGCAAGGTTTCATTAAATAACTCTATTCAAAACATTCAAATATGTTCACTTATCTACAATACACACCTTTTTTAAAATTGAGTATGTAATGGCGTACATCGATTAACCATGACAAAAGAAGACTACGTTAGCATGTACAACTGCGACACAGGCTATCTTACTCCCGTAACTCCAAGAGGAAGACAAAGAAATTAATGTTTATTCTGTATTATTTATACTATTGATATTTTTCATCTTTGTATGATATTTATCGTCTGTGCGGTTTCAGTACTCGCCGACACAGATATTATCTAAAATAAATAATAATAAAAAAAATACATAATTCCATACAATAACAGAATACGATGCACTATATTTTCTCTTTACTACAAAATATGTCTTTTGCTAAGGGACGTTACACGCATGAGACGATACGTGGACGTTGGCGTCATTTGGACCGCAGCTGCAACACGGCGAACAGAAACCCGAGGCCGCTGTTGGTTCACCTGCTGCACTAGCTGCGCGTTGCCCTCTGTGGTTGCCGTACGCGGTCGCCCTACCTTTCCAGCATGTTCATCCGTCACGTTCCCAGTCCGTTGAAATTTTTCAAACAGATCCTTTATTGCATCGCTTTTCGGTCCTTTGGTTACATTAAACCTCCGTTGAAAACTTCGTCTTGTTGCAACAGCACTGTGTTCTAGGCGGTGGAATTCCAACACCAGAAAAATCCTCTGTTCTAAGGAATAAACCATGTTGTCTACAGCACACTTGCACGTTGTGAACAGCACACGCTTACAGCAGAAAGACGACGTACAGAATGGCGCACCCAAAGACTGCGTTGTCTTCTATATCTTTCACATCACTTGCAGCGCCATCTGTTGTTGAAAATTGTAACTACTGTAATTTCGAAAGTTTGTCCGCCTGAAAATGTACTGTTGTCCCAAGCATATTGCAACAAACGGTGTATTTCTATCGCTGCTCGTTTAGTTTTTATTGCCGTTTCAAATATACCAGTCATTTTTGAAACACCCTGTATTTCTAGCACCTATTTCTGTTTTAAAAACAGCTCCCATCAACAATTTTCGTTAATATGACGTCATGTAAATTGACAATTGAATTTTTCAGCGAAAAGTCGAAATTGCCGCCGATATTCTAAATTTCCTCCAACAAGATTGGGGAGGGGGGGAGGGGGAGGAGGCGAGTGTGAGGAGGGGGGAAGGGGTGGGAAACCACGAGCTGGCTGAGGAAAACTCGTGATGTCAACTGGGGGTCGGGGGTGTAGAATGGTGGTGTGGGGGTAATTAATTGATCAGTTTTTTTATTTGAATGTCAATTTTATATAAAAACTAGGGTTGGATCCCCATTAACCTACTACTAATAACTAGCAAATTAAAACATTCATATAGTCCGTTGAGTGGAAGGGATACTAATGAAGTATTCCTAGGGAGATTACATTATGACAGGAGCAGAGGTTGAAAATACCGCTTCAGTTGAAAATTTCTTTTAGTTTCACACGACTGGTATCGAGCTGTTATAAGTTCATCTTTAGGTGTCGTAGCTGTGCTGTCACCCCCGAGCGCCACGGTGGACGTGTATTAGGCGCGGTGTGCTACCTACGAGTGCAGAACAGGGAGCTACGACACCTGAAGATGGGCTTGTAACAGCTCGAAACCGGACGTTTGAAAATAAAAGAAATTTACAACTGAAGCGGTATTTTCAACCTCTAGTATAATGCTCAGTTGTAAATGTACTTCCAAAAGGATTGTTTGTTATGACAAGAGATTTTTGTTGACTGATCATGATCATAGCTTAAAAAGACTTCTTGAACAGAGTGAGGGATATTGATAAATGGCAAACTAACAGAGAAACAGGAATTCTGATAAATACCATGCAGTATGAGACCCAGGAGTGGAAAGAGTTCACATGAATTTTAGAGATAACACCAGAGAAACAGAGAGACGCCAGGGGATTCACTGTTCCTTAGCGAATGCGTTCTTGGCGAGTACAGGGCCTTCAGCTGCTGCAGAGTTCTACATCTACATTCATACTCCGCAAGCCACCTGACGGTGTGTGGTGGAGGGTACCTTAAGTACCTCTATCGGTTCTCCCTTCTATTCTAGTCTTGTATTGTTCGTGGAAAGAAGGGTTGTCGGTATGCCACTGTGTGGGCTCTAATCTCTCTGATTTTATCCTCATGGTCTCTTCGCGAGTTATGCGTAGGAGGGAGCAATATACTGCTTGACTTCTAGGTGAAGGTATGTTCACGAAACTTCAAAAAAGCCTGTACCGAGCTACTAAGCGTCTCTCCTGCAGAGTCTTCCACTGGAGTTTATCTATCATCTCCGTAACGCTTTCGCGATTACTAAATGATCCTGTAACGAAGCGCGCTGTTCTCCATTGGATCTTCTCTATCTCTTCTATCAACCCTATCTGGTGCGGATCCCACACTGCTGAGCAGTATTCAAGCAGTGGGCAAACAAGCGAACTGTAACCTACTTCCTTTGTTTTCGGATTGCATTTCCTTAGGATTCTTCCAATGAATCTCAGTCTGGCATCTGCTTTACCGACGATTAGTTTTATATGGTCACTCCATTTTAAATCACACGTAATGACTACTCCCAAATAATTTATCGAATTAACTGCTTCCAGTTGCTGACCTGCTATTTTGTAGCTAAATGATAAGGGATCTATCTTTCTATGTATTCGCAGCACATTACACTTGTCTACATTGAGATTAAATTGCCATTCCCTGCAACATGCGTCAATTCGCTGCAGATCCTCCTGCATTTCAGTACAACTTTCCATTGTTACAACCTCTCGATATACCACAGCATCATCCGCAAAAAGCCTCAGTGGACTTCCGATGTCATCCACAAGGACATTTATGTATATTGTGAATAGCAACGGTCCTGCGACACTCCCCTGCGGCACACCTGAAATCACTCTTACTTCGGAAGACTTCTCTCCATTGAGAATGACATGCTGCGTTCTATTATCTAGGAACTCTTCAATCCAATCACACAATTGGTCTGATAGTCCATATGCTCTTACTTTGTTCATTAAGCGACTGCGTGGAACTGTATCGAACCCCTTGCGGAAGTCAAGAAGCACGGCATCTACCTGCGAACCCGTGTCTACAGCCCTCTGAGTCTCGTGGACGAATAGCGCGAGCTGGGTTTCACACGACCGTCTTTTTCGAAACCCATGCTGATTCCTACAGAGTAGATTTCTAGTCTCCAGAACATAATACGTGTTCCAAAATTCTACAACTGATCGACGTTAGAGATATAGGTCTATAGTTGTGCATATCTGTTCGACGTCCCTTCTTGAAAACGGGGATGTCCTGTGCCCTTTTCCAATCCTTTGGTACGCTACGCTCTTCTAGAGACCTACGGTACACCGCTGCAAGAAGAGGGGCAAGTTCCTTCGCATACTCTGTGTAAAATCGAACTGTTATCCCATCAGGTCCAGCGGCCTTTCCTCTTTTGAGCGATTGTAATTGTTTCTCTATCCCTCTGTCGTCTATTTCGATATCTACCATTTTGTCATCTGTGCGACAATCTAGAGAAGGAACTACAGTGCAGTCTTTCTCTGTGAAACAGCTTTGGAAAGAGACATTTAGTATTTCGGCCTTTAGTCTGTCATCCTCTGTTTCAGTGCCATTTTAGTCAGAGTGTCTGGACATTTTGTTTTGATCCACCTACCGCTTTGACACAAGACCAAAATTTCTTAGCATTTTCTGCCAAGTCAGTAACTTTACTTTCGAATTCATTGAACGCCTCTCGCATAGCCCACCTCACACTACATTTCGCTTCGCGTAATTTTTGTTTGTCTGCGAGGCTTTGGCTATGTTTATGTTTGCTGTGAAGTTCCCATTGGTTCCGCAGCAGTTTTCTAACTCGGTTATTGTACCACGGTGGCTCTTTTCCATCTCTTACCGTCTTGCTTGGCACATACTCATCTAACGCATATTGTACGATGGTTTTGAATTTTGTCCACTGATCCTCAACACTATCTGTACTTGAGACAAAACTTTTGTGTTGTGCCGTCAGGTACTCTGAAATCTTCTTATTGTCACTTTTGCTAAACAGAAAAATCTTCCTACCTTTTTTAATATTTCTATTTACGGCAGAAATCATCGATGCAGTAACCGCTTTATGATTAATGATTCCCTGTTCTGCGTTAACTGTTTCAAATAGTTCGGGTCTGTTTGTCACCAGAAGGTCTAAAATGTTATCGCCACGAGTCGGTTCTCTGTTTAACTGCTCAAGGTAGTTTTCAGGTAAAGCACTTTAAAAAATTTCACTGGATTCTTTGTCCCTTCCACCCGTTATGAACGTTTGAGTTTCCCAGTCTATGTCCGGCAAATTAAAATCTCCACCCAGAATTTAACATGGTGGGGAAATCTACTCGAAATATTTTCCAAATTATCCTTCAGGTGCTCAGCCACAACAGCTGCTGAGCCAGGGGGCCTATAGAGACATACAATTACCGTCTCTGAGCTTGCTTTAACAGTGACCTTCACCCAAATTATTTCACGTTTCGGATCTCCGTCAATTTCCTTCGATACTATTGCATTTCTTATCGCTATAAACACGCCACCCCCTTCACTGTCCAGCCTCTCTCTGCAGTATACATTCCAATCTGAGTTTAGAATTTCATTACTGTTTACATCTGGTTTCAATCAACTTTCTGTCCCTAGTACTATGTGGGCATTGTGACCGTTTATTAATGAGAGCAGTTCTGGGACCTTTCTATAGACGCTCCTGCAGTTTACTATTACCACATTAATATTGTTATTCCCTGTTGCGTTTTGCCTACTACTACCTTGCCGCATCCCAGGAGGCGTCTTGTCGGGCCTGGGGAGGGAATTCTCTCACCTAAAAAACCCACATGTGCTCTCCACACATACTGCGCTCCCCTTGTAGCCGCTTACTGTGTGTAGTGCACGCCTGACCTATTCAGGGGGGACCCTATATTTCTCCACCCGATAGCGGAGGTCGAGAAATTTGCACCACAGATCTCCGCAGAATCGTCTGAGTCTCTGGTTTAAGCCTTCCACTCGGCTCCAAACCAGAGGACCGTGATCGGTTCTTTAATTTTCTGCACTTTTTCCTAGTCCCTTTGAGCCGTTCGAGGAACATCTCTGCCTATCGATGTAGTGAAGGCTTGCTTTGAGTGCTGTTTGGCTGATGTTGTATGTGGCCAGGGAGGAAGCTTAACTCGCTGTCTACTTGACTGTCTCAGTAAATAGTCTGCCTGCGAATCAGGAAGTGAACACACTGTCTGCTGGAGTAGGTCAGCGAGCATGCGGTCTCTGCACTGCAGTCATGGAGGTGTGACGGCTGAGCGGCAAGATCAGTACCGAGTTGCCTGTAACTGCACAGGCAACAAGTTTGTGTTGTCCGCCCATTTATCTTTCTCGCTGCCGTGTACGAAGCACGGAGCCCTGGTTGATGCTATGCACGTCAGGTTCCGATAAGAATGGATTCTGAAGCGAGGGATTATGCCGGCCTGGTTCTCAGCTGTACTCACAAGAGGATAAATAGCGGCCAAGTCAGTGATCGCCAGAGTTGATGTTACAGTCCGTTCGCAGAACTTCACCAAGAGTTCCCGTCTGATAGAAGCTACTTAGTCTATTTTCTTCTTTGTTGCTGTAGGAAGCAGGTATGCAAGATGTCATTCCTCAGTGTTTGAGCGACGTTGTTTTGCAAAGAACTGTGTTTTCTGCTGAAGTAATTATTTCAAGATTTTTGGAAGGTTATATGAAAAGATTTGCGAACTTTACCGACGTGTCAGCAAACTTTGTGATTCAAAATGGTGACTTCTCAGAAAAGTATTTCAATTGTTTCGTATCAAACTTGGATATAATTTTTCGAGTAACTGAATGTAGTTTTGCTGCTCCGGGACAATGATGCCGCAACACAGTTAGTTGAAATGATCTCTCTATTTTTTTTCCATCGCAACTATTATAATACTCATGTCATTGCAGTACATTTGGTACACACATAATAAAGCAATGTCGCTAATTAATCTACGCAATTCATTATTAATTATTACTCAACAGTAGTAGTGGCTTGAGATGGTCCCCTGTCTGTAAACTAATTTCATGCGGAAATGCCTGGCAGATTAAAGCTGTGTGCCGGACCGAGACTCGAACTCGGGACCTTTGCCTTTCGTAGGCAAGTGCTCTACCAACTCAGCTACCCAAGCACGACACGTCCTCATAGCCTTAATTCCGCCAGTACTTCGTCTCCTACCTTCCAAACTTCGAGGAAGCTCTCCTGCGAACCTTGCAGAACTAGCACTCCCGGAAGAAAGGATATTGCGGAGACATGGCTTAGCCACAGCCTGGGGGATGTTTCCAGAATAAGATTTTCATTCTGCAGCGGAGTGTAGTCTGATATGAAACTTCCTGGCAGATTAAAACTGTGTGCCGGACCGAGACTCGAACTCGGGACCTTTGCCTTTCACAGGCAAGTGTTCTACCAGAGCACTTGCCCGCGAAAGGCAAAGGTCCCGAGTTCAAGTCTCGGTCCCGCACACAGTTTTAATCTGCCAGGAAGTTTCATATCAGCGTACACTCCGCTGCAGAGTGAAAATCTCATTCTAACTTCATGCTGTTCTCCATGGCAGTCTACCCTGTACAAATCTCTTAGAGCTCTGAATTGTTTACCTCAATGACAAAATCCTGGCCGCGCGGGCTTAGCCGCGCGGTCCAAGGCGCTTCAGTCACGGACTGTGCGGCTGGTCCCGGCAGAGGTTGGAGTCCTCCCTCGGGCATGGGTGTGTGTGTTTGTCCTTAGGATAATTTAGGTTGAGTAGTGTGTAAGCTTAGGGACTGATGACCTTAGCAGTTAAGTCCCGTAAGATTTCACACACATTTGCACATTTGAACAAAATCCTGTTCAGCACTTCCAGCACGGAGATGTGATTGGGTGAAGTGGAGGGGGCAATATTTGACCACTGTCTGAGGATGATATCATCTTTAAACCATATAGCAAAGCTGCGTGTCATCAAGAAATATGACGGCTGTAGATTCTTCTCGCTTTCGGCCTGTGATGGTATCAAAATACCAAGTCCATAATGGCTGATGCTACAAGACCAGATCAGTAAATCATCCACACAATTACCCCTGCTGCTACTGAAAAGGCAGCTGTCCCTCTTCAGGAAACTCGTTTTAGAATGACGTCTCTGTAGAGAACCTACCGATGACTGTCCAAACGGCATAAGAATCACTGCATGAGCATCTAGAGAAGCGTTATGTAATGTTGAAACATTAAATTGAAGACGATATTTTTGCTGTAGCTCTTTGACTGTAGACAGACTGGTTGTGTAATGTACATTTTTTTCACGACTCCCATTCTTTCTCGAACACTAGATTCTGAGCCGGTACGGCTCCCTACTTAATTTTTTTTTTAATCACCCGTCTTCTCAGTACTTGCCGCAATGTCAATATCGAGATCGGATTGGAGTCTCTGGTCGCCTACCGCGACAGAACGCGGAAGAAGGGGGTTGCTGGGATATAGATCTGGACTGTGCGTGAGGAGCGACGTCGGTATCGGAGGGCCAGGCCGCTTGGTCGGTGGGTCCCGCATAAGCAGTCGGTTAGGGACGGAACGCCGTGGGCTCGAAGATCCTAGTGTGGAAGGCCATCTGGAGAAGCGTTACGCAATGGAATGAGAAGTTCCTTCTTATGCAAGACACCTTTTTTATGTTTCGTTTCACCCAAACATGTTTCAGCACTTTTGTGCTATCATCAGTGGGTTTAATTTTTATTTTTAACTGTAAAATTGTTGTTACATATTAACATTTGTTTTGTTTATAACATTATTTCAAAATTCCATTTACAGCTTAATTGGCAAAAAGTGTATGTATGCATTAGTTAACATACCTTACATGATGTTATTGTCCATTTATTTTGGTAGCTATTCTGCTACACAATATACAACTTGTCATCTGCAAACAGTGAAACGTAATTTATGTTTCTGTTTGTTATGCATTTATGAACCAAAATGATTCTATATCACATGTTTTGTGCGTAACTTACAGTTTTGAAGTTGTGGTTCGTTCTCCTGTGTTGCTAACGAAGTAAATAGGCTGTCTTCGTGACCTATGCTCGCTTGGCACTGCACTTTTACGATTTCTCAAAACATAGGCGGAGTTTTCGCTGCCATTACGTGTAGTTGTGGCTGTGTGGTGTTCATTTGTTTCGCAGCGTATTTGGGTGAGTGAGGCGCGCGAGTTTGAATTGTATTTGGCGTTAGCAGTGATGTATGGTTTGTGTGGGTTTGCATGTGTGTGTGTGTGTGTTGAGTACTGTGGCGGAGAGAGAAACATAGAGAGGTGGGGGAGGGAGAGGCAGAAAGATTTTTATTTTTACTTTTTTTTATTTTTATCATTTTTTTTCATGAGTAGTTTTGGTGTGGGTGTTATTTGTACAGTTATTCTATTGTGGCGAAGAGTGTTTTGTTGCACAGTGATGTGTATTCACTGAGTAATTTCTTTCCTTGGGTTATTGGTTTTTGGATGTGATAGTTTTCTTCTATAGTTAATTTTTGGTATGAGCTACTACTAGTTTTTAGGATGTGTAAGTCAGTGCAGCGCCAAGCGACCATAGGTCACGAAAACAGCCTATTTACTTGGCCAGCAACACAGGAGAACGCACCACAACTTCAAAACTGTAAGTTACACACAAAACAAGTGATACAGTCTCATTTCCGTTCGTAAATGCATAACAAACAGAAAAATAAATTACGTTTTGCTGTTAGCAGATGACAAATTGTATATTGTGTAGCAGAATAGCTACCAAAATAAATGGACAATAACATCATGTAAGGTATGTTAGCTAATGCACACATCCACTTTTTGCCAATTAAGCTGTAAATGGAACTTTGACATAATGTTATAAACAACACAAATGTTAATATGTAACGACAATTTTACAGTTAACAATAAAAATTTAACCCACTGATGATAGCAAAAAATTGCAGAAACATTTACGGGTGAAACAAAACAAAAAAAGGTGTCTTGCATAAGGCCAAACTTTTCATTCCATTTTCGTAGCAAGCACGGACACAACAAGAAGAACTGCATCACAAGAGGTTATAACTATATGTAATGTTGACAACATTAATTTGAAGACGATTATTTTGCTGTAGCTCATTGACTGTAGAGAGAGTGGTCGTGTAATGTACATTTTTTTCACGACTCCCATTCTTCTTCGAACACTAGCTTCTGAGCCGGTACGGCTCCCTACTTATTTTTTTTTTTTTTATCAGCCGTCTTCTCAGTACTTGCCGCAATGTCAATATCGAGATCGTATTGGAGTCTCTGGTCGCCGCATATCTTTGGCGAGTTGGCTTCCCGCGCGCCGCGAGGCGACAGAACGAGGAAGAAAGGGGTTGCTGGGATATAGATCTGGACTGTGCGTGAGGAGCGACGTCGGTATCGGAGGGCAAGGCCTGCTGGTCTGTGCCCGCATCTCGTGGTCGTGCGGTAGCGTTCTCGCTTCCCACGCCCGGGTTCCCGGGTTCGATTCCCGGCGGGGTCAGGGATTTTCTCTGCCTCGTGATGGCTGGGTGTTGTGTGATGTCCTTAGGTTAGTTAGGTTTAAGTAGTTCTAAGTTCTAGGGGACTGATGACCATAGATGTTAAGTCCCATAGTGCTCAGAGCCAGCCAGCCTGTTGATCTGTGGGCCCGCGGAAGCAGTCGGTTTAGGACGGATCGCCGTGGGCTCGAAGAGCCTAGTGTGCAGGGCCGGTGTTGTCCCGGTGGCTGACAAGTGAGAGTGGTCAATTAGTCCCCCCTCCACTTCATCCAATCACATCTCTGTGCTGGGAGTGCTGAAGAGGATGCTGTCATCGAGGTAAACAATTCTGAGTCTCTAAGAGATGTGCACAGGATAGACTGTCATGGAGAACAGCATGAAATTAGAATGAGATTTTCACTGCAGCGGAATGTGCGCTGATATGAAACTTCCTGGCAGATTAAAACTGTGATTCCTTGGTTCTGCCCTTGGATTCCGACGAAGAATTACGGCACGTTCGGTGTATGAGGTGTACATAAAAATTCTGAAAAGGTGCACATTGATGGTTCGTGTATCAGGATGGTTCGTGTATCAGACTTGTGAGTGGTGTAAGCTTTGCTCCGGCAATGCAGCCTCCGGTTAGAGCGCTGCCTGGGAGGGGAGCATTGATATCGTCATTGTCATCTATTTAGCTGCTTTAAAGTAAATGACTGTTTTGGATCGAAGGACGGCCCAAGTGAGGGGCCGAATCATTGCTTGTCTTATTAAGAAACCTAAGTCGGCCCCCAGCGTGTCAAACTCTGTTATCTACAGCTATAACGACTAACTTGATATTAGTAGTGTCCATGAGCGAACTTTGGAGGTACTGTTAAGTGTTAGTAGTAATGGAAAGATCGACTGTGGAGCTTTTTAGCTGGAAGCTTATGAATATTGTTAATTGCAGTTCACTTCTTATGGTATTTTACGGTTTTACTTGTCGTGGCGAAATAGCCGATAGTACTTTCATGATTTAGCTTGGGATGTCATTCTGTGGTATGGCGTGGCCCTCCCAAGAGTTTAAAGTCCAAAATATTTTTTTACTGCCTTTGCTGGGGTTGCCTTGCAACAGTTGTTTATTTGTCTTATGTCTACCCCACCGTACTGCTGTTAGGAGCGCTGTCGTATAGTCGAAGTGGTCAGTAGTACCGCATCTACTCCCTCGCCCGTTTTAAGATTTGCGAGCCGCATCCATATCGACGTATAATCCCAGTATGCAATTTGTGTAAGTTGGCTGCGCCCTGTTAACATTTTGTACATCGTGGAAAATCTTTCCCGTGCCGCATGTGATCCGGAAGGACAGCACGGTGCACAACAGCGCATGACAGACGAAACCGAAAGATGTGTATTGTGTATTACTTCTTTAATAGATGTAACCACTAAGCTTAAGAGTTGATTTGTGCATTTTTTTATTAATTTTGAGAGGAAAAGATTTACATACCTGGTTAATTATAACATCTGTGCTTAATTTTTGTCATAATGTGTTGGGTGTAGTGTGCATCACGTGTAGGGAGGTTTATGGTGTAAAGTGTTTAAAAGGAAGGAAATTTTTTTCTGGTACGGCGCGCATCGTAGAGGCTACGGGATTTGAGTGTACGTTGATAGCAATCAGATTTTATTGCATTTAAATTGTTGTTTTAATTAAAATTTCTTGAAAAATATTTTACTGCTTTTAGAGATCGCAAGTGATATCTAGGAAAATTTTGGTATTGCCATGTGGCGTTAGTATCTTTTATTTAACCTTGCATTATGCAATTTGTATTTTTTTCCTTTGCTTAAAAAGGTATTTTGAGTTTTAAGCGTTATAAATTGATACTGAGAGCTGTTCTTTGATCTGTTATTATACAAGAGACTGTTGGTTAAATAATGCTTCAGGAACTGTCATTAAGTAAATATATTGAGGATACTTGTTTTGTAAATAAAATTGCCGTTCCCTGCTGCTAGTTACTTTATTTATCCCAGACGCGTTTCGCTCCTCCTGTTCTAAGGCATCATCAGTGGGATCTACAACGATACAGTTTTGTTAATGTTAGATTATTAAACAGTTCACTTCGCAATTTTTTTGTAAAAAAAAGTTATTACTTACGGTCTGCTGATCTCCGTTTCCTCACATCTAGTCTGGAGGTCGCACTACCACTTTTATCACTGCCATATAATCATATCACGTATGGGATAAATAAAGTAACTAGCAGCAGGAAAAGGCAGTTTTATTTACATAACACGTATTTATATGCTTGCTGCGGAGCACGGCCACAAAAACAAACTTGTTATATTGAGGATCTTGCTGTTCATTATAACGAATGTTCACTTACTGTTTTAAAATCAAGTTAATAAAGTTGTAAAATTTTAAAGGTAAAAAAAAATTTATTAGAGAAACGGTGCCTGCCCGTACTCCCCACAACTTCCACATATTCAGGTTATTGGCCTTCGGGTGTTATCTGATGTTTACCCGGTATCTATCACAGCTAACGCCTGCGGGGCCATGTCAGCTTCACTTTCGACACTAACCACGGGCGTCACTGAAAAGGAAATTATCCTGTGGCTGTTTGGCATCTTCCACTGGTCACAGATTGTACATTGTGTCCGAGAAGTCCCCGCATCCCTAGAACATAACAGTATGCTACGTATTAGAGTACTTGTATAACAATCTCAGAACTTATCCTTTCAAAGCCTTCTTCTACATTTGTGCGCAGTTCTTCATCAGTATGTACCAACGTTAAGCCCGATGGGACTTTATTATTCCGCATAATAAGTTGACTATTATGGTAATACCCATGTTTTGTCGTGGTCATTTCATTGGAGCTGGAAATCTTGCTGAACCACGCTAAACCAGCGACCTCTAAATAATTCATGAAGAAACTGAAGCACTACAATAACAAAATGGATTGTACAACGAGGCGGTTGTTTGTGGCTCGACCCACAGAAATAATTTCCGCTCACATTGCAGTGATTTCTTCTTCTGCAGTCCGGTCCACATGCCTTTTCTGTTAAAAACGAATAAGTTCCTCTACTGGGAAAGCAGTAGTAGAACGAGTAGCATCACACGAGTCCAACGGGCGCAACAAATATTTTTCATTATCAGATTAGCTGAGCGATTAATTGAATGGTTGTTTCCACGTGAAAATTTCAATATATTGTCGACCGTTTGATACAAAACACTGACTGCGAGGTCTATAGTAACCTGAAGTTATAGTTTCGACGTCGACACGCGATCACATTCACTCCTTATAGCCAGCTTATAGCAGTTAACCGAAGCCGATACTAAAAAGATTACAAACCCGATTGTCTTCGACAGAATGCTAGCTCAAATATTGACGTTCAGTTGGCTGTCACCGCTTGTGTAACACGCGACGCAGATTTGGGTTACAGTTTACATATTAAAATGGGAATTTGATGTGTTCATCTTTCTCACACGTTCAGTTCACTTTGCGGCACTCCTCGATCAAGCTATTGTTCCTCAAAATTTTAACATCTCTTCAGAACTGCTTACATCCGCGTCTGAACTTGACGCTGGCTGATCTCTGAACTCAACTTGTCTTCACAAAGCAATTTTTTTAGCCCACAAAATACATGTGAACGTACTGTCCTCTGATTGGCTGATACACGTCGTAACCAGTCCAATATTAGTATTAAACAGTGCAAACCGCCTCTTTTACTTTTGACCGATCACAACCTAATAGCTTTTACGAACAATTTATCAAAGAGTACAAATTTATAAAATCCATGAATATCAAAATATCTCTCCCTTCAAATAACAAAATTGTCGTAAAATGTATCTTGATTTCTCAGTCACATAAACTGGCTAGTTACACTTACCAATACCCTCTGAATCTGATTCACTCTCACAGTACACAATTCTCACGCTCAGTTAATAGACATAACAACATTCATTCATTTGATACTTTACACTCACATCATCATTCATACTAACAATTAAACAAATCAGTAATAAATAACATATCATCAGTGTTACCCATATCTTCGAGCTGATGTGTTAACCATGTTTGCAACATGTCCAAATAAGAATTTCCATTCACGTGTTCTTCAAGAAAATGCAATTCGAACAAGTATCGCGATGACACCCTGATCCACGTCATAACATGTAGTGGGTTTCCTTTTAGCACCTCTTGCACATAATGGGGATTTTTCTCAGAACAGTAAACCACATTCCTCTTTTGTGAACTGCGATACATCGCATATCCATCTGAAAATAGTTGTGCCCACTAAACACGGCAGGCCGCAGCTCGCCTCACCATCTCGATATCAGGTACTACATCCTCAAACATCGGTCTAAATCCTTTCATTTTCAGATTTTTTTTAATGTGTCCGTGTATTGTTGGCCGTGTAAGCTGAACTTCGGCTGATCCTTCGCAAAAGATTTTCACTGCAGACTGCTCAGCTGACTTAGTGACTGCAGCAAGTCAAGATGGGTACACCGACTTCTTGGACACACAGTGTGGTTGGGTCGTCAGACTCAACTTTCGTTCAAAATCCCGTGAGACAAGCTCAATGGACCTTTTAGACTTCCTTAGGTCCGGTGACAGCTTTAATCCTCAAATAACTGCGACTTCTTCAGTGGATCGGTAATTGCAGGGAGATTTTAATTGGACAAGATAAGCCACAATAAAAGAAAATAAAAACATTGAAAGAAGCGAAAAGGATAATCTAAAGCAGCGACGAGAGCCCATGAATAGAAATAGATCTTTAATCACTTTAAATCGACTGGATTC
The DNA here is from genome assembly GCF_021461395.2 of Schistocerca americana. Lineage (NCBI taxonomy): Eukaryota > Metazoa > Arthropoda > Insecta > Orthoptera > Acrididae > Schistocerca > Schistocerca americana. Next base: position 676,967,038 of record NC_060120.1, on the reverse strand, counting down.
GGTTTCTAATTAGCGAAACTCAATCAAGTTTTTGCCACTCTTACGAAATGCTCCCCTCCCCCACTCTCGCCCATAGCACACTGGAAGCGTTTTCAAGTTGTAGCTTGCCTCTCTCCAGTCTGCGATCGAATACTATTCAATTAACCCTCCCTATGCCTCATCTTCTCAGTATTTTCTAGCCAATCGCACTCGTCTGGTATGCATGAAATCGTTCGGTGTTCTAGCTTTGTGTCGGTCGAATGGCCACTCGCTGCTTTCATTATCTCATCAGCTGCAGCTGCAAACGCCACTGGAAACCAAGTCGCTCTCCCAGCTCTGCAAAATGCCCCCCCCCCCCGCCTGCCTTTCCCACCTCAAGCAATCACCTGTTGCCCATTTCCTACCGCAAAACTACCTGATTGGATATCTCTAGGTTCTTTACAACAATTTTCCAGCATCGGTGCGCATATTCTCCTTCGCTGCAAAACTTTGAAGAGACCATCCTTCGACAACTCCCTGACCATTCTGTTGTTCACACTTTCCCGTATAGCATAGCCTCCGGTAAAAAAAAGAGTATAAATCAGACGTCGATACTCAAAAAATGGAGTAGCGCTATCTGCGCTCTTAAAATTTCAATTGTTGTTATCTTTGTCCCTTTGTACAAGAAGACTGAGCGTATTTTTTTGTTTCATTATCTTGTCGATTCTGATACTCTAACTGACGGACGATCATTGTTCACGGTCTGTAACTGATACAATTATCTATAGTAGTAATATAATTTTGTTGAATATATATGAAATTAATAATTGTAATATGCGTTTTTGTCAGTAGTGAGTACCTATCCTGCATATGATTCAGTACGTAATAATTAAATGTTGCCCTGGCCATTTTGTGTAGGCCCATTATTGTAGCGACGCCATTGACGAAAAAAATTATATAAGTTCTTTTAACACTCATTTAATGCTAAAAGTATTAAAAAGAACAATCTCAATAAACTGAAAACGGCGGTTTGTAATATTTTCCAGTTCATATTAGGCCACGCGTACAGTTTTTTATTATTAGTAGTATGTGTAAATGCTTACGCTGCCATTGCACATAGGCAGCTATCCTGGAGCATCCAGACACACAGAAAAAAATAATTAAGCATTGTTTAAATGGATTATCGCGTAATATTAAAGATTTTTAATCTATCGTGAGTAACACGGATGTATTCACGTTGGAATGCGTATGTTTCTGGTGATAGCGCCCTGAGAAAAATTAGCCGTGGCTTTTAACAAACATAAAAGAATACTTTCAAGAGTACTTACCCGGCAGAGGGTATGCTGAAAGGAGGAAATATAAAAGTGCAATACACGAAGCAGGCAAAACGGACTACAAACGTCTAAAAAATGAAATCGAGAGGAAGTGCTAAATAGTGAAGCAGACATGGCTTGGGGACAAATGTAATAATTTAGAATCATATATCACCAGCGAAAAGGTAGATGCCGCCTTGAGGAGAATTAAAGATACCTTTGGAGAAAAGAGAACCACCAGTATGAATATCAAGCGCTCAGATGGATAACCAGTCCTAAGGAAAGAAGGGAAAGCAGGAAGGTGGAAGGAGTATATAGAGGGTCTATACAAGGGAGATGTATTTCAGGGGAATATTATGGAAATGGAAGATGACGTAGATGAAGATGAGATGGGAGATGTGATACTGCGTGAAGACCTCATGAGTAGACAGTATTGCGTTAGAACTACTGATCGCCTTCGAAAAGCCACCCATGACAAAACTCTTCCTTGGATTTCAAGAAGAATATAATAATTCAAATCTCAAAGAAAGTGAGTGCAGACAGGTGTGAAAATTATCTATCAGTTTAAAAAGTCTTAGTTGCAAAATACTAACAAGAATTCTTTACAGAAGAATGGAAATACTGGTAGAACCGTCCTCGGGAAATATCAGGTTGGATTTCGGAAAAATGTAAGAACACGCGAGGCAAGACTGACCCTATGACTTCTCATAGAAGATAGGTTAAGGAAAGGAAAACCTACGTTTACAGCAGTTGTATACTTAGAAAAATCTTTTGGCAATGTTGACCGGAATTCTCTATTTCAAATTCTAAAGGTGGCAAGGGTAAAATACAGAGAGCGGAACATTATTTACAATTTGTACAGAAACCAGATGGCAGTTATAAGAGTCGAGGAGTATGAAAGGGAAGCAGTGGTTGAGAAGGGAGTGAGACCGTGTTGTAGCCTATCCCCGATGTTATTCAGTCTGTACATTGAGCAATCAGTAAAGGAAACGAAAGAAAAATTGGATAGAGAATAAATTAAAACTTTGAGGTTTGCCGATGACATCGTAATTCTGTCAGAGACAGCAAAGGACTTGGAAGAGCAGTTGAACGGACAGTATCATCAAAGAAGTGTATTAGATAAACATCGACAAAAGCAAAACGATGATAATTTAATGTCGTCCAATTAAATCAGGTGGTGCTAGGGGAAATAGATTAGGGAATGAGGCACTTAAAGTAAAATATGAGTTTTGCTACTTGGGCAGCAAAATAACTGATGATGGTCGAAGTAGAGAGGATATAAAATGAAGACTGACAATGGAAAGAAAAGCATTTAGAGAAATTTGTTAACATCGACTATAGATTTAAGTTTCAGGAAGTCTTTTCTGAAAATATTTATGTGGAGTGTAGCCACGTACGGAAGTGAAACTAGGACGATAAACAGTTTAGAATAAGAACAGAACAGAAGCTTTTGAAATGTGGTGCTAGAGAAGGATATGAAGGTTAGGTGGGTAGATAACGTAACTAAAGAGTAGGTACTGAATAGAATTGGGGAGAAAAGAAATTTGTGGCACAAACTGAGTAGAAGACGGGATGGGTTGGTAGGACACATACTGAGACATCAAGGGATCACCAGTTTAGTACTGGAGGGAAGCGTGGAAGGCAAAAACCGAACCGTAGAGGGATACCAAGAGATGAATGTTGTAAGCAGATTCGGAATGTAGGGTGCAGTAAATCGGAGATGAAGAGAGTTGCACAGGATAGAGTAGCTTGGAGAACTGCATCGAGCCAGTCTTCGGACTGAAGACCACAACAACAACAACAATAGCGACATAGAGAGAAAATGCAAAAGAGTGAACTTTGGCGGCGGATGGATGAATGTGTGACGCTGCAGTGCAGTTTCACTGCGCAGGTGGCAAAGACAGGAGACATGTCGATACCAGGGCATAGAGTATTTGCGAATTTCATTTCGTGTAATCAGGACGGTAACTGTGTCTCGTAGACAGGCGCGTGAACAAAATACGCAGGTGTCAGCACTTGAAAGATGTCGTGTAGTTGGGCTCAAAGAAGTAATCGGCGAATCGCTCGTCGTTTGAATAGAAGCGACTCCACTGTTGGCCGATGTTGGCAGTAAGGGGTGAACCATGGCCAAACACAGCACCAAGAAGGACGCAATTGACCTAGAAAGATGACAGAGCGAGAGTACCGAGTTAAACGTCAGAGAGGTACTCAGTCACCGGGATTCATCATTATCATTGATCTGAAGAGCAACTGATGCTTCAGTGACCATAGACAGATGGCTGAGCTCTCGACGCCCCTTGTGCCGACTGGCATTGATCTCTATACACAAACAAGCCAGTTTGCAGTGGTGTCGGACACATGAAGCCTGAAATTCCATTGACTGGAGTAGAATTGTCTTCAGTGATGAGTCCCACTTCGAACAGAGCCCCGATGATCAGCGTGTCTGGAGGCGCCCCGGATAGTGGCAGGGTATCACCATACGGCCCTACATCCAGGATCTGTGGTCTTGGGTGCCATTTCATTGCACTGCAGGACCCCTTCGGTTGCTATCCATGGCTCCACAATGTTCTATGCCTCGTTGTGTTGCCCTTCATGGAAAGCCTTCCTGGGTTTACATTTGAGCAAGATAATGCCCATCTGCACACTGCGATCGTTTTTACTGATTGCCTTTGTGCTTACCAAACCCTAACTTGTGGGACTGATGACCTCAGATCAACATCCCATGGTGCTCAGAGCCATTTTAACCAAAACCTCCCTTCTCAAGCAAGGTCGCCGGATCTCTCCCCAATTGAGAACGTTGGAAGCATTATGGAGAGGGTCCTTCAACCAGCTTGGGATTTTCACGATGTAAAGCGCCAATTAGACAGAATTTGGCGCCATATCCCTGAGGAGGACAACGCTCTATCAGTAAATGCCAAGTCGAATAGCTACCTACATAAGTACCAGAGATGGATCAACACGTCATTGGCTTGCTGAATTTGTGGAGTTCTATCTCTTGAATACATCATCCAATTTTTCTGAAATTGTAATCATTTGTTTGTCTGTACATGTACATCACATCTGCCAATTTCCGTCTCGTTTGTGTAATTCCTTCGTAGTTCGCCGTCTTTTTGTCTTCCAGTACTAGGACACAATCTTTCCCCAAAAGCGATAACAAAAGTGAATGCTGATGGCAAATTTCAAGACAAAGAATGTTCCAAAAAATATTTAAAGTTACAGTAACAGCAAAACCGCAACCAGTGGTACTTTCTCCTTAAGAATCACGGACTATATTTACAAGATATTTCTTGAAAGATAAATCTTTGACGCAAAGCTCTCTAAAAGTACACGTGAGAGATACAGACCAATTAGCCTGGCACACACTCCACTCCCGACACAACCTTGGTGCTACTGGGGCCTAAGCTTTACACAATCACATGGTGGCAACCTTAGATAAATAGCTGTCACGTATGTCGAACAGGCACAGCAAATGTTCAAAGGCAGTCACATGGTGGCGTATTCGTAAATTAACCTCACAATAAATTTTGCATCACTAAAAAGACAACAATTGGTAATAAACTCTCACAGAAATTTAGAACAAGCAAAGGCCTTTTGCAGGGCTGTCCCATGTCACCATCATTATTTAAAATCTATATACATATTAGCCTCAGAACATGCTCTCGTAAATGTAATAGTATGGGATTAGAAATAAGAGATGGAGTGTACCTACATCATTTATTATTTGCTGATGATCAAGTAGTCGTAGCACAAGATGGGGAGGATGCTAACTATATGTGCAATCAACTAGCAGTAGCATACAAAACTTGGGGTTTGAAGATTATTTACCAAAAAACAGAATACTTGACTAATGATTCAGATGAGCTATACATTGAAGGAAAGAAAATCAAAAAGATAAACACTTTCTGTTATTTGGGATCCATTTTAGAAATCGAGGGAAAATCAGAGTCAGAAATCAATAAAAGAATTAGTAGCGGACGGAGGGTCATTGGGATGCTTAACTCAGTCTTATGGAGCAGGAATGTAATGAGCATAGCTAAAAAATTAATATACAAATTCATATTAGAGAGTGTGGTTCTGTATGGAACGGAGACCTGGACAATTAACATGAAGCACATTAAAAAATTACAAGCTCTAGATATTACAAGCTCTAGATGGAGAAGATCGGCAAGAATCTCCAGGAAAGAAAAGATAAGGAACACCGGAGTAATAAGGAGAATGGAAATAAAAGAAAGAATATATGACGTAATGGATAGGAAGAAATTACAGTGGTACGGGCATGCACGACGAATGGAGGAAGTCAGAATACCAAAACTGATACTGGAGTGGGAACCGGAGGGGAGAAGAAGAAGAGGACGACCTGTGACCACCTGGCTCCAAAATGTACAGCACACAATGAGGAGAATGGGCGCAGAGGAAGAGAACTCGCAAGATCGAAACACCTGGAGAAATATTTTGAGAGTATAGTTTAAGAACGTTTATTGTTTGTATTGTAATTTCCAAGTAAATTATTATGTTGGAGATAAGCCTCTCTAATGAGGAAAAGCTCAAAAATAATAATAAAAAAAAGACACACGGTTAAAGGCATAAGTAAGCAAAAGAGAAACCAAACTTTAAATCAGAGAATGAAGGTGAAATAATCTTGGCATTGAAAACGAGCCCCTCATTTATACTAGACCAAGCCATTAATATACACAGCTTAACAAGAACGCCGGCCTTTGTGACCGAGAAGTTCTAGGCGCTTCAGTCCGGAACCGCGGGACTGCTACGGTCGCAGGTTCGAATCCTGCCTCGGGCATGGATGTGTGTGATGTTCTTACGTTAGTTAGGTTCAAGTAGTTATAAGTCTAGGGGACTGATGACCTCAGATGCTAAGTCCCATAGTGCTCAGAGCCATTTGAACCATTTTTAACAAGAACACAAACTCTCGTCAGGAGACAGCATTAACTCAATCCAACGGATGGCACAAACATGACGGAAGAGACACAGCTAAAACGATTACGCTGCAACGAACCCTAATGACAGCCAAAACAAAGTGGCTCATACACTGATCAAGCACAGTGCCTGCCAAGCAACGTAAACGTAAACTTTAACATTTCCTGTCTGCAGCCAGCGCTTGCGGCCTGTGTACCAGAAATGGCAGCGCCTCGCATGACTTCCACAAATAACTTTGATTTTTGCTGCGTGCTCCAAGAAACTTTCGCTCCACGCTCCGCTGCCGACGGCTGTCGGTTGCCAGGAGCACCTGCTGGCCAACAGCCGATCTCAGGCTTCGCCGAAACGAGTCGCAACATTTCACGCCTCTGCGCCGTCGCATTTACTGCCGCAGTATTCGCACCTGTAGCCACAACCAGTTACTGGACCGATTTACGCCGCTGGACAGATGGGCAGGACCAGCCGACGTTACGGCGCTCTCCTCGTATACTTCTTCGGGATAAGGAAGGTGCGGGGCGTGGGATATTGCAGTCGTAAGTCGCCGCTGTGGGGCGCCAGGTGCGCCGCCTAGCCGCACGTCATCCTGCCGCCTGCGCCGCGCACACAAATCAGCTGCGAGGCCCCGCCTCCTGCAGGCTTGCCAACGTAACTATTTGCGTTCGAACAAACCCCCTTCCGAAAAAGTACACGAGGAAAACGTGTAGATACAACTGCTACGTACCCTGTATCCACCGATATCTCTCTCTTTGTAAATACAACTGCTACGTACCCTGTATCCACCGCTATCTCTCTCTTTGCTACCTTTCACATAGTTGTATGCAATCTACTGTTTTGCTTGAGGTGGTTAAATCAGTAGTTGCGAAACTTTTTGACACCCTTTACATAAACGTAAAACACCACCGGCTCATTTCGAACATGACATGCTGCTCGAAGTGTGTGGTAAATGAAAAAACAAAAAGTTAACTGTTGACATGACACATTGCAATCAATTTTTAATGTGTAATTCTTCCGGGTATCCCGGCTGACGGTGACATGTTGAATTATCGGATTTACTGCCGGTTGCCAGCAGAAGACCCTATTATTCAACATGTCAGCTTATAATCCTATTTCATCTCATCCTTGCAAAGAATCAATGGAAAGGATTAGCTCGCTTGTCCATCATCAGTTCTTGATGAAAACATCACGCCTAAGTGGCCGACTTTTAAAAAAACTGAGCATTTCGATCACTGATTGAGGTACCTCATGAGGGAGAGCGCTCATGCTTCTCTATGGCAGTGTTTCTCGTTGAATAAAGCAGTCCAAATAGCGTAAGGAGCCTTTTTACAGATCAAAGCCTGCAATCCGGCACAGCAGCTAACCATATTATGACCTTCAGCTGTACACTTTACGTAGATTCCTTTCGACAAAAAATGTAGTATTGCAAAGAGGTGTGCTACTTTTATTCCAAAAGTAATTTTCATGAAGAAATGAAAATCTTTATGTACTATATTGTTGTAAACAGATAACGATATTGTCGTAAACAGATTATGATTATCTGTATCTTCATCTCAGTGAACAGCAAAACCACAATCCCCTCAATTTTTCAGTGAACTGATCGTTAACATCGTCAGCTACATCAAGTGTTCGACGACTAATAGTGTAGTCTGGAAAATGAAACTTGCCAATTGCTTGGAACCTGACGCATCTATCATAATAGATATCTGTAGAGCAGCTGGTAAAACAAATTCTTTCCCTAGGTGCAGGGTAGCTGGCAAAATGCGGTCTCCCCACTATTGTGTGAAGCCTCTTGCATTTTGCTACTTGGGAGGCAACTTTGTAAGATGGAAGAAGAAACTTTGAAGGAATAGTAGCTTATTTAGTGAAAGTTTTTTTTCTGACTTTTTTTTTTGACCTGTGGGAAAAGTATTCTCGTTGTTTGTTCAACAAGCTTCCGCCATTTGACTCCAAACGTCGTTTCATTTTAATAGCAAGTATTTTTTCAGTAGTTAGGACTGTCAACAAATGACACACCGTGGTTATTCTTCATTTCCAACGGTAGTACACGTAAGCAATATTAGACAAATATTGAAAATTATTTCGTTCTCCTGTAATTTGTAATACATTATATTTGAAGCTAACAAATGTGGAACGTAATGAATACCACAAAAGACAGTACAGGTGCACAGGAATGGACATGTCACAAAGAGCAAAGTTGAACAAACACAGGGCCAAGGAAGGTAACTAGAAAGAAACCTTGGGTAGCCGGAGAAATATCTCAGTTTGTCGACGAAAGATGGCAGTACAAAAATGTTCAGGAAAAGACAGGAAAGAGCCAGGAAAAGACAGGAAAAGAGCAGTGAAAATCATTTGGAAATGAAATAAATAGGAAGTTGAGAGAAGCAGTGGTGAAATGGCTGCAGGAAAAATGTGAATAAGTCAAAAAGGAAATCGTCGTCGGAAACACTGGTTTAGTACACAGAAAAGTCAAAATAATCTCCCATAAAATGAAAAGCATCAGGAATTCCACTGCGAACCATAGAGAAGGACGGATAAGTGGAGACAGTACACTCAAGGCTACTACGAGCGGAAGGAATCGTCCTCTCACATGGTACAGGAAACAGGAGGCTACACGGTATATGCGGTACCCAGCCTTATAATCTGATCTTTGAAAGAATTCCGATAAAATAAGGTCGAAGCCATATGTAACATTCGTTCGGAATTTCTAAAGTCATTGGCGAAAAAGATAACCAAACGACTATTCAAATTACTGTGTATTATCCCTGAAACTAGAGACATAACAACAGAGTTTCGGAAAAATATAGTCCGCACAAAACCGAAGACAGTAAATGCAGAAAAGTGAGAGTACTATTGCTCAACCACGCAAGGTGCACTCAAAAATAATATACAGAAGAACGGGAAAGAAATCTGTCACTATGTCGGATGACCACCATCAGTTTCACTTTAGGAAAACTAAAGGCACCAGTAAGGCAGTTCTGATGTGCTTCGCAATGGAAGCAAGACTAGATAAAAATCATGTTCATTAGAGTAATATAACCCCCCCCCCGCGTGAACCATGGACCCTGCCCTGCCGTTGGTGGGAAGGCTTGCGTGCCTCAGCGATACTGATAGCCGTGCCGTAGGTGCAACCACAACGGACGGGTGAGGCCAGACAAACGAGTGGCTCCTGAGGAGGAGCAGTAGCCTTTGCAGTATTTGCAGGGGCAACAGTCCGGATGACTGACTGATCTGGCCTTGTAACATTAACCAAAACGGTCTTGCTGTGTTGGTACTGCGAACGGCTGAAAGCAAGGGTAAACAACAGCCGTAATTTTTCCCGGGTGCATGCAGCTTTACTGTATGGTTAAAAAATGATGGGGTCCTCTTGGGTAAAATATTCCGGAGGTAAAATAGCCCCCATTCGGATATCCATGTGGGGATTACTCAGGCCGACGTCGTTATCAGGAGAAAGAAAACTGGCGTTCTACGGATCGGAGCGTGGAATTTCAGTTCCCTTATACGACAAGTAGGTTAGAAAATTATAAAAGTGAAATGTATAGGTTAAAGCTAGATATAGTGGGAATTAGTGAAGTTCGGCGGCAGGAGGAACAAGACTTCTGGTCATGTGAATACAGGGTTATAAATGCAAAATCAAATAGGGGTAATGCAGGAGTAGGTTTAATAATGAATAAAAATATAGGAATTAGTGTAAGTTACTACAAACAGCATAGTGAACGCATTACTGTGGCCAAGACAGATACGAAGCCCACGCCTACGACAGTAGCACAAGTTAATATGCCAGCCAGCTTCGCAGATGACGAAGAGATTGATGAAATGTATGATAAAAGAAATTATTCAGATAGTGAAGGGAGACGAAAATTTAATAGTCATGGGTGACTGGAATTCGATAGTAGGAAAAGGAAAAGGGGGAAACGTAGTAGGTGAATATGGAATTGGGATAAGGAATGAAAGAGGAAGCCTCTTGGTAAAATTTTGCGCAGAGCATAACTTAATCATAGCTAACACTTCGTTCAAGAATCATGAAAGAAGGTTGTATACATGGAAGAGGCCTGGACACACTGGAAGTTTTCAGATAGATTATATAATGGTAAAACAGAGATTTAGGAACCAGGTTTTAAATTGTAATACATTTCCAGGGGAAGATGTGACCTCTCACCACAACCTATTGGCTATATACTGGTTATGAACTGTAGATTAAAACTGAAGAAACTGCATAAAGGTGGGAATTTAAGGAAATGGGACCTGTAAAAAGTGAAAGGACCAGAGGTTGCAGAGAGTTTGAAAGTTTACCGTCCAACCTCCTTGCCTACGGAAGCCAGATGAAAGTTGATGTCGTCAAGCCCTGAATCAAAATTGCGCAACGGCTAACTGGGGAGGGGAGCTTGAGAGCGCTACCTAGAGAGCGTGCCCTTTCTGTACGATATTAGGCAAGGGGCTGGAGGGCTCACACGCTGATGTGTGGGTCCCTGCATTCTATATCTTTTATTCTGAATGAATTCCTTTAACTTGACTTCTTTGTGATTTTTAAGGTATGTTAAAGATTGATGACAATTGATTACGTATTTATTTTAAATATTATCACTCGATTTTAAAGCGATTGCGGCAATTGTTCCAGTTTACAGATATTACAATTTTACAACTTATAGCTCGGGTATATTATATACCAATCTGCACGCACTTTTCTACGGGCAAGACGGAATTGCGTTGGCCAAATGTATACCATCAAAGCCTCCCAATATTTTACATAGGACATCCACTACGTGGGGAGGATAACAGGCAAGCTGGGGACCAGGTACATTAACACAGGGGGTCAAATTTCCGAAATTAAACGAGAACATTCATTTCCTTACACAATCCGAAGCTGGAAATAAAAGAATTAGTACAAATATTCAAACACCTCTCTTCCATGCTTGAACATTGAGACAGACGCACTGAGGGCACGTCTGCTCACTTACCCGTCTTCTGTAACACTCCTAGAATATGGCGGGCACCCGGAGGTCTTCCTGAGCCCCGGTGGAGGGGGTGGTCGAACCACTTGGCCGTGACCAACCTCTCCACGCCAAATCTTGTGACACTGGAAAGTCTTTGACTTTTACCTGCCTGTGCTGTCTCTCTGATCCCCTAGCCAGGAGTAAGGTTGGCACTACTATACTACAGAACCACTTCCCAACAAAGATTTGGCCACGCTTTACGGAAAGGTGTGAGGACGATTAGGAAAGTTTAAGTGCAGAGTCACATCCACGAACGAGAAATGCATAATACACGACACATATAAATACGTATTATGAAGCCTGACACATTTCTTTCACCCGTCCACATGTGTTCTGTTGCACCCGCGGCCGGCCGCGTCGTGTAATAAAATTGGTTGCGGAGCCGCCTCTGTTTCTATTTCCCGGTGCGAGCGAGCAGCGAAACCTGCTGCTTATAGAACGGAAACTACTGTACCGTTTCAAGTTAAGGAGATCATTAGGGAACGACTGAAAAGAACGGGAGAAAGAAATACAGTAGAAGAAGAATGGGTATCTTTGAGAGATGAAATAGTGAAGGCAGCAGAGGATCAAGAAGGTAAAAAGATGAGTGCTAGTAGAAATCCTTGGGTAACTGAAAAAATACTGAATTTAACTGATGAAAGGAGAGAATATAAAAGTGCAGTAACTGAAGTCGGCAAAAAGGAATACAAACGTCTCAAAAATGAGATCGACAGGAAGTGCAAAATGGCTAATGTAAGGATGTAGAGGCATATATCACTAGAGGTAAGATAGATATTGCCTACAGGAAAATTAAAGAGACCTTTGGTGAAAAGAGAACCACTTGCATGAATATCAAGAGCTCAGATGGAAATCCAGTTCGAAGTAAAGAAGGGAAAGCGGAAAGGTGGAAGGAGTATATAGAGGGTCTATACAAGGGCGAAGTACTTGAGGACAATATTATGGAAATGGAAGAGGACACAGATGAAGATGAAATGGGAGATATGATACTGCGTGACGAGTTTGACAGAGCACTGAAAGACCTAAGTCGAAACAAGACCCTGGAAGTAGACAAAATTCCATTAGAACTGTTGATAGCCTTGGGAGAGCCAGCCCTGACAAAACTCTACCACCTGGTGAGCAAGATGTATGAGACAGGCGAAATACCCTCAGACTTCAAGAAGAATATAACCATTCCAATCCCACAGAAAGCAGTTGTTGATAGATGTGAAAATTATCGAACTATCAGTTTAATAAGCCACGGCTGCAAAATACTAACACGAATTCTTTACAGACGAATGGAGAAACTGGTGGAAGCCGACCTCGGGGCAGATCAGTTTGGATTCCATAGAAATGTTGGAATACGCGAGGCAATACTGACCGTATGACTTATCTTGCCGGCCGAAGTGGCCGCGCGGTTCTGGCGCCGCAGTCTGGAACCGCGAGACCGCTACGGTCGCAGGTTCGAATCCTGCCTCGGGCATGGATGTGTGTGGTGTCCTAAGGTTAGTTAGGTTTAACTAGTTCTAAGTTCTAGGGGACTAATGACCTCAGCAGTTGAGTCCCATAGTGCTCAGAGCCATTTGAACCATTTTTGACTTATCTTAGAAGATAAATTAAGGAACGGCAAACCTACGTTTCTAGCATTTGTAGACTTCGAGAAAGCTTTTGACAATGTTGAATGGAATACTCTCTTCCGAATTCTGAAGGTGGCAGGGGTAAAATACAGGGAGTGAAAGGCTGTTTACAATTTCTACAGAAACCAGATGGCAGTTATAAGAGTAGACGGGGATGAAATGGAAGTAGTGGTTGGGAAGGGAGTGAGACAGGGTTGTAGCCTATCCCCGATGTTATTCAATCTGTATATTGAAAAAACAGTAAAGGAAACAAAAGAAAAATTCAGAGTAGGAATTAAAATCCATGGAGAAGAAATAAAAACTTTGAGGTTTGCCGACGACATTGTAATTCTGTCAGAGACACCAAAGGACCTGGAAGAGCAATTGAACGGAATGGACAGTGTCTTGAAAGGAGGATATACGATGAACATCAACAAAAGCAAAACGAGGATAATGGAATGTAGTCGAATTGAGTCGGGTGATGCTGAGGGAATTAGATTAGGAAATGAGACACTTAAAGTAGTAAAGGAGTTTTGCTATTTGGGAAGCAAAATAACTGATGATGGTCGACGTAGAGAGGATATAAAATGTAGACTGGCAGTGGCAAGTAAAGCGTTTATTGAAAAGAGAAATTTGTTAACATCGAGTATAGATTTAAGTGTCAGGAAGTCGTTCCTGAAAGTATTTGTACGGACTGTAGCCATGTATGGAAGTGAAACATGGACGATAAATTGTTTAAATAAGAAGAGAACAGAAGCTTCCGAAATGTGGTGCTACAGAAGAATACTGAAGATTAGATGGGCAATCATATAACTAATGAGGAGGTACTGAATAGAATTGAGGAGAAGAGAAATTTGTGGCACAACTTGACTAGAAGAAGGAATCGATTGGTAGAACATGTTCTGATTCATCAAGGGATCACCAAATTAGTATTGGAGGGCAGCATGGATGTTAAAAATCGTAAAGGGAGACCAAGAGATGAATACACTAAGCAGATTCAGAAGGATGTAGGTTGCAGTAGGTACTGGGAGATTAAGAAGCTTGCACAGGATAGAGTAGCATGGAGAGCTGTATCAAACCAGTCGCTGGACTGAAGACCACAACACACGACAACCACACAAGAGGAATTGACCTAGGAAATGTGTTCGACAGTGTAAGATGCTGTAAGATGTTCTCAGGAAGACGGTTAATGCACAATATGTGCAAGAACCAAGAGCGAAAATCACAATGGAAAACCAACAACGAAGTGTTCGGGTAAGAGAGGATATGAAACTTCCTGTCAGATTAAAACTGTGTGGCGGGCCGAGACTCGAACTAAGGACTGTCAGAATTGAAGTTGTAGGACGGGTCGTGAGTCGTGTTTGAGTAGCTCAGGCTGCGCCGGCACTGTAGCTCAGCGTGTCCGGTCAGAGGGATAGTTGGCCTCTGTAACAAAAAAAAATAAAAATAAAAAAAGAACTGAGTAAATGGATCAATGAATAAGTTGAACGGGTGTCATCGGACGTCCGCCCCAACCAAACGCAACGAACAATGACGAACAAAATGAGATGGAAAAAAAGGTGATAGAGCACTTGGCCACGAAAGGCAAAGGTCCCGAGTTCGAGTCTCGGTCCGGCACACAGTTTTAATCTGCCAGGAAGTTTTATATTAGCGCACACTCCGCTGCAGAGTGAAAATCTCATTCTGAATAGAAGGTGTGTTGTTTCAGCCTATCTGTGCAATCTATATATCGGAGAAGCAATAGCGGATATAAAAGAAAGATTCAGGAGTGGGATTAAGTTCCAGGATGAAAGTATATCCGTGATGAGATGCGCTGATGAGATTGTTACCGTGAGTGAAAGAAAGGAAGAACTACAGGATGTGTGGAATGGGATGAACAGTGAACGAACATACACTACAGTGGTGGAAATTAGCGTAACTGCAGGTGATTATTTGTGGAAAGAAAAGGTTTATTTATGCGTTTGGAACTGCACGCATTTGTCCCGCACCGTTTACAACAAAGCAAAAGAAAATACATTCTCATTTTACCATTACCTTTGGAACTTACGAAATTTAAAGGAACAAGACAACCTGGCGATGGAAATTGATATAAATGCACTTATGAATTTTTGTCAGATAACCCAATGTATACAGTAAACAGACGTAGTATTTAGGTGAACCTCAACTGTTCTTAATAACCTCGAAAATCCTATTAGGCATTGATTGTATACGGTCAGTGATCTCTTTTGCGAGATTGAGATCCAGTCCATTCGAATTGCAGTTTACAGCTCGGCCACAGTCTCAAACTGTCGTTCATTGCAATAAACAAATCGTGCTAGGATCCCCCATAGAATCTCCATTGGATTTATGTCCAGACTTCCCGATGGCCAGCTCAGAAGTGGAATTCTTTTATCTTGAAACCACGACTTTGTCTTGGTAGACAAGAGAATCCCAGCGTTATCTTGTTAGAATAGTAAATTATCATCGTCAAATTCCTCATACATACGAACCAATTCAATTTCCAGCTTTCCTGTATAATCACCGAACTTTATTTTGGGATGCAGCCATGCTATGTTGGATGTGTGTTTAGCACAAAAGGCTGCCACCGCCAAAGTTTCTACTCATCGGAACGTTTGCTCCTATACGTATATCATGTCAGTAATATTGAAAACCATCTGTCTTATCCAAATCCAAAATCTTATCATGACTAAAAATTAGTTTGTTCCACTCTACGGTTCGCGACATATGTTCTTCCTCAAACTTCAGTCGAGCCTCCTTCTCCACAGTGTTTAATGGTGGCTTATGGAGCCGTTTCTTGAACGTCAGATTCGCACCTTGAGCCAGAATTTGTCTAACGGCACGGGAAGTGAATGTTAACTGAAAATCATCCTCGATTTGAGAGGAACATAAGCCGTTGACTTCTGCTTTACTAAGGATCAAATGCGTATCTGATGCTGACAATTTTCGTGTCCGGCCATATTTGCCATTTTTGCCGTACTTGCACTCGATCTAACGAAATTATCAATAACACAACTGGGACGCCCTAATTTCTTAGCAACCTGGCGATTAGGAAAGCCGATTTCTTTGTACGACTTCATACTTGCCTACTCGTCACCCGACAGAAGCTTTCCACACAGCTTTATCACAATAGCTGCGGCAGGACGTTAGCAGACAGACTCCCAAACTGTAACAGCAGCGAACTGTTGACATTCACCACTTGCTCGTCATCTAGCGGGCCTGCCTTTACATCAAATTCCGCCCCTTCCTACCAGGAAGACAGCGTTTTTTCAGTTTTTACGTACTCGGCCTAATTCTAGTGGTGAAGTAAAAATGTATTTCGTTTTGCTTTGTTGTGAACTTTACGGGAAAATGCGTGCAATACCAAATACTTAAATAGATATGGTTTTTACGCCAATAAAAGTGTACCTTCACACCAATTTCCTCCACTGTAGTGATGAGGACTAACAGAAATGAGCTTAGCAATAAACTTAACGTCTAAACTGGCGGTTACGAAGTAAACGAAGGAGTTCTACTGGTTTGGGAGCAAAATGACTCATGAAGGCCGTCCGTTGTGGCCGAGCGGTTCTAGGCGCTTCAGTCCGGAACCGCGCTGCTGCTACGGTCGCAGGTTCGAATCCTGCCTCGGGCATGGCTGTGTGTGATGTCCTTAGGTTAGTTAGGTTTAAGTGGTTCTAAGTCTAGGGGACTGATGACCTCAGATGTTAAGTCCCATAGTGCTTAGAGCCATTTGAACCATTTTTTTGACTCATGAACTAAGCAAGGAGGATATAAAAAGAAAACTAGTACAAGTAAACAGGGCATATATAGTCAACCGAATGGTAGTACCGAAGGGTAGTAGTATCAACCATTGGCCTTAATTTGGGCCGGCCATCAGTGCGCTATTTAGAGGAATCGCGGAAAATCCAAATCTGGCCAGACGCGAGTTTGAACCGTCGTCCTCCCGAATCCGAGTCCACTGCGCCACCACGCTCGACGCAAGCTGCCTGTAGCTCATAAAGGTCTGTGTAGAGACACAGGCTGGAGGGCCTGAAACTTAATGCCAAGTACGACTCTACTCGGAGTTGAGGAGGTTGCGCTGGCTGGTAAGAGAGGACGCACAATGTAAAAGACACAAATGGATGGGTTCCACGGAGCCGGTCAGGCATGAAGAGGGGTGATTTTAATGTAGGATGGACACTGCTTGACACTACGTTTAAACGTATAAAATTTAAAAGACATGGTTCGCGTATTTCGATAAACCTTTGTCGGCCGCCGTGGTCGAGCGATTCTAGGCGCTTCAGTCCGGAACTGCGCTGCTGCTACGGTTGCAGGTTCGAATTCTGCCTCGGGCATGGATGTGTGTGATGTCCTTAGGTTGGTTAGGTTTAATTAGTTCTAAGTCTAGGGGACTGATGACCTCAGATGTTAAGTCCCATAGTGCTTAGAGCCATTTGATTTGATATACCTTTTTCAAAAAATGTGTTTGAAATCTTTTGGGACTTAACTGCTAAGGTCATCAGTCCCTAAGCTTACACACTACTTAACCTAAATTATCCTAAGTACAAACACACACACACCCATGCCCGAAGGAGGACTCGAACCTCCGCCGGGACAAGCCACACAGTCCATGACTGCATAAACCTTTTTACTTCTGCTTGTACATCTATAAACCACCATAGGACGCGCGTCGGAGTGGTGCGTTGGAGGACTGACTATCTGTAACCTTGTGTAAGTTCCCTAATACCTCTGATTTTGTACCGGTGAATATTTCGCGGTTGCCCAACTCTTCACGGAGAGTTCAGCTTTCAGTCGCCAGCAGTCCGCTGCGGAGAATATACCCGAGCCGTTCACTTAGGGTGCCACTAAAACAGTCACTCTAACGCCGGCCATCAGTGCGACATGGCTGCACTAGAAGATGCAGAAGTTTATGGAGTAATTGTCTTCTTCTCGATCTCTTGTAACGCTGTAAATCCTCGTGGCCTAGTGCTAACCATCGCACACTGTGGACACGAGGTTGACAGATAAACTCCATTCCTTACTTAATTTTTTTAACGATATGTCAAATGTAACAGTCTGTTGGTACGTCAAAGATAATTCGCGCGCATTTATGACCCACCAGTACCAGCGAAACACTCCATGAACATTTTCACGGAAGGCAGGCCACGTGGCTCCATCAAGATCGGAACAGTTTATGCCCGAGAGTTTCCTGGACATACAGCGGACGCTGACTACTGGCCATCCGCCACCGGCCACCAGACGCCTCACAGCGTGGTGCACCTTGGGCTCACACTAGCAAGCATGAAATTGTTTGTTATTGTAGTTAAATTTTCCGTGAGAAATAACTTCGATAAACCGAGTGAATACCGAGCATTAAAACAACACTACAAATGGTTATGTGTGCTTTTACGGTACACAGATAATTTGTACTTTTTGGACCGTCTGACTACAACTGAATGAAACACAATTTTTCGTGCCATACGCGTTTCGCCTTTATTCTCTGTAAGACATCTTCAGTGGCCTGGAATATGTATATATTTTTACTATTTAGTTTACATTTTGGGGCAATGTACCTATAGGTTATAAACAGCTCTGGTCGTTGAATTTTGCTATGATGCAGTAATATTTTAAGTTCTATTTAGAGATTGCGTGGACGATTTTCTTCATATTATGTTTCTGTTCCTTTTTTGGTGCCGCTCGTCTTCTTATAACTGCCACTTGAGGTTTTTTTCAACGTTTCAGAGAACTAGGAACTAAACACTTGATTTGGTTTGTGTTGCCGACTGTCAGATGTTATTGCCAAAGATCGAATGTTATCCCCAACTTTCGACTGTAATTTTTGATGTACCGGTATCTGTGACCGTTTGTGTATGCATGTGTGTGTGTGTGTGTGTGTGTGTGTGTGTGTGTGTGTGTGTTTTGGTGTGAAATAATATTTATTTTGCTGAGCTTTTTTGTGGCTGCTTGTGTGAGAGGGACGATTTTTATCTTATCATTTCTTTTGTTAAGTGTAGTAGAGAGCGTGTACAGATGTGTGTCTCCTCATTTATCACATGTTTGTTTTCAGCGATGGCTTTCAGAATGTGGAAGCTTTCTTGCATTTGTGTAAGGTATTTGTCATGGTTGTTTATTCTCATTATTTTCATTTCTGTTCCATGTTTGTCCGATGGTGGTTACGGTGTTTTAAATCTTCTGAAAATGTGGAATGGTTTATTACGTGCTTCCAACACCTGATACGTTTTTTCTACCATGTTTTAAAATTCCTGCATGTCATGCCTATGTATACACTGCATCACAACTTTTGACATTCAAATTTGTATATTCCTGATACCTGGAACTGGTAGTTGGTTGGCTTATGTGTGATCAGAGGGTTTGCCCATTCTTGTATGCTATTTGGAAGTCCTGTCTCTTTAGTATGTTTGTAACTCTGTGTGTTAATTCACGTGTGTAAGTCATAGTGTACCATCTGCTTCTTTCCTATGTGATGTTGTCATTGTGTTTGTTGGTTGAGTTAGTTTCTAAGTTTGTAGCTTGTGAGTTATCTTGTATTCTGGAAGTGTTGTGCTCATTTTTTATCTGTGTTTTTATTTTTTGACTGAGTCTGTGTACTACATGTGTGTCATATCCTATGTCCCTAGCTATTTGTATGAATGTAGTCATTTCTTTTTCATAATTTCTCTTGTTGAGTGGGATCCTGTTTAATCTATGTAACATATGTCTTGGTTCTGCAAGCTTCTGGTTGTGGGGATGATTACATGTGGAATGTGTTATTGTATCTGCGGCTGTTGGTTTTCTAAAGATTTAAATGTATGTTTGCCATTTTCTTATTTTTATTGTTATGTCAAGAAAATTTACTTGATTTCCTTTTTCAATTACGATCTTTATGTTTTGATGTTATATCTTGATTTCCAAGTGGAGTTCGTTTATTTTTTCATTTGGCTCATCTACCAGACAAATAATGTCATCCACATATCTGTACCAATTTATGATTTTAAAACTTTCATTACTGGTTATCTTTTCGAATATCTGATTTTCTAGATGACTGATGAAAACGTTTGCTAATTTTCCTTATATTGGGGATGCCATGGGCGTCCATCACTTTATAGAATATATTCATTCTGAAACTACAAGTAGTTTTGTTTGGTTGTCAGTCTGAGCATATTTCTTTTTTCTTTTATTTCTTCTGTAGTGAGGTTGCTATAGGATGTGAGATTTTGTTCTATGATTTCTATTGTTTCTGTGATAGGGACGAAAGTATACATATTTTCTATGTCGAATGAAATCAGTAATGCTGTGTGTGGTACCTCTATGTTCTGGATGTGTTCTATTAGGTTTGCTGTGTTTATCACTGTGCTGATGTTTTCTATTTTATAGTGTTTTGTAATTAACTTTTGGAGATGTTTGGGTATGTGGTTCAAATGGCTCTGAGTACTATGCGACTTAACTTCTGAGGTCATCAGTCGCCTAGAACTTAGAACTAATTAAACATAACTAACCTAAAGACATCACACACATCCGTGCCCGAGGCAAGATTCGAACCTGCGACCGTAGCGGTCCCTCAGCTCCAGACTGTAGCGCCTAGAACCGCACGGCCACTCCGGCCGGCGGATTTGTGGTATGTTGGAGCTTTCCTGAAGTTAACAATGGCTCTCATTGGCGTACCATCTTTATGTATCTCTGGTTGGCTGCGGAGTGTTTATGCTAGTGGATTTTTCTGTGTTGTGTAGTATTGCTGTTTGTCTGTGAGTGCGTGTTCAGTGTTTTTAACTGTTCGATTCAGATTTGCCTATAAACAAACATGTGATAAATGAGCAAAACACATCAGTACAGGCTCCCTAGTACATTTAATAAAAAAAATCATAAGATAAGAATCGTCTGTCTCAAACAAGCAGTCGCACACACATGCTATTTGGAAGTCCTGTCTCTTTACACACACACACACACACACACACACACACAAACACACACACACACACACACACACACACACACACAAACCATTCCACAGATTTAAAACACCATAACCACCATCATACAAACATGGAACAAGAAATGAAAATAATGAGAATAAACAACCATGACAAATACCTTACACAAATGCAAGAAAACTTCCACATTCTGAAAGCCATCGCTGAAAACAAACATGTGATAAATGAGGAGACACACATCTGTACACGCTCTCTACTACACTTAACAAAAGAAAAGATAAAAATCGTCCCTCTCACACAAGCAGCCATAAAAAAATTATATCCCCCTCCCCCCCCTCCTCACTTCGCCTTCTGGAAAGAAAAAAGCTCAGCAAATTAAATATTATTTCACACCAAAACACACACACACATACACACACACACACACACACACACACACGCGCGCGCGCGCGCACACATGCATACACAAACGAACACAGATACTTCAAAAATTACAGTCGAAAGTTGGGAACAACATTCGATCTTTGGCAATAACATTTGACAGTCGGCAACACAAACCAAAACAAGTGTTCAGTTCCTAGTGCTGTGATATGTGTAAAAAACCGGAAGTGGCAATTATAAGAGGACGAGAGGCACCAAAAAAGGACTAGGAGCGTAATATGTAGAAAATCGTCCACGCAACCTGTAAGCAGAATTTAAAATACTACTACATCATAGCAAAAACCAACGACCAGAACTGTTTATAACCTATAGGTACATTACCCCAAAATGAAAACTAAATAGTAAAAATATGTACATATTCCAGCCAACTGAAGATGCCTTACAGAGAATAAAGGCGAAACGCGTATGGTACGAAAAACTGTGTTTCATTCAGTTGTAGTCAGACGGTCCAAAAAGTAAAAATTATCAGTATACCGTAATATTGCACGCAACTGAGGAAGACAGGCCTACAAACGTTGAAGATGTTATGTGTGCATTTATTATTTGTCATTTTTCCATTCGCCTTGCAGTTACGTGTTCGATTTTGCGTACTTGAATCTTATGAACGTTGTTTTAGAGTTACAAAACAGTCTCTTGTGATAAACGTCTAACATTTGCAACGTTTTGCTCGCTATGGTCTTAATAGAGGTGTGAAGGCAGCGGAGGCAGCTCGAAACATTTGTGTAATGTGTGTGGCAAGTGCTATTGGATAAGGCACGTCAGAAAAGGATGTTCTTGTTTCAAGAAAAACCTTTCTGGCGTGAGTGATTTTCCACATATAGGAAGTCTCGATAATTGACGTATATGATGAATTGTGACCATCTAACTTTCGTGGAAAATTTGCATTCAACAGGCAAAATTCAGAAGTCGGGGAAGAAGTATTGCATGTTCTAAAATCAAAGGAATGATTATGATTGAATTTTTGTTTCAGTGTATCAGAACTGAGCATTCCTGTACATGCTATCAGTGGAACAGCGGCCAATGCATATATTGAACAAGTTAATGTTAGTCCATAGTCGCAATTTATGCCTGCTGCCTACCGGTTTCGCGCAATAAGTGCTTTTTTTTCACCCACTTCGGAAGCGAGTGTAACAGCTACGTGTCAGGGGATGGCCAGTGGATGGTACTGTGCACCGAAACCGGTAGCCAGTAGGCAAAATGAAAAAAAAATTGTGACTACAGAGCAACACAAATTTTTTTTCATTCCCAAGCATTTTTATTATTGAGTTATGAGTTATGATACCTTTATATTGTCTTCTTAAGAAGAAATTAATGGCTGAGCTCTAACAAAAGACATTTCCTCAAGGAAACGCAGTGTGAACAAATAATATTTGAATCTGGTTGCACAAAATGAGAATTCACTTCGAACTTCTCCCCAAGGGTGTGTCCATCACAGCTGGCATTTGTTGCCATCAATGGAAATACTACAGTCCGTTTAAAACTACTTGATAATTGACGTCTTTCACTTACCGCTAGGGTGTTGCCACACCGGCTGCCGGGTACCGCTTGATTGGTAACATATAAAACACGGCAAGTCACTCCGCAAATGCTGTTAATGTGTAACACGGAGCAACACTGGTAGTGGCCGCCACGATGTATTTCGGAAATACGAGATGCTCCGTAAACAGTCGATTTGAAGCGACCAGTGAGTGAACTTCGGCAGGAGACGCGTTTTGTAGTCCTGAATTTAAACTCACGTCCTAATCAACCACAACCTCGTGATGTGTAATGTACCTGAGAAAGCTGGAGTCAACAACCGGCGGCAGAACTAAAATCACAATCGCTTTGTTCACGGCTATTAAAACTAACCTCTACGAGCAAACGCGAGACAGAAGAAGTTCAGTTTCAGCGCTAAAAGCAAACTGTAATTTCTTGCTGTCGTTGATTAGCTGAAAGTATCCTGTCACTGGCTACATGAGCAGCCGAGTTACTGACCGATGAACAGTCCTCGTTGGCATTTGGTTGCAGATTATAGACAACATGGGCAGATTCCAGACAAAAAGAGAATGATAGGTAGAAAAATAAGAGCAAATAAAAAGTCAATACAACGATTAAAATTACGTTGCACAGGATTAGAAACAAAATATTACTTCGAAACCAATTACTTTTTTAAAATTATAATCAAACTTTTTCGATTATATTTAGAAATAAAAAATTAACGACATTTTAAGAGATACGAATCTACGACCTTCAACATGGTAGGTTAATACGCTAACAATTGCGCGAAAGCACAACACTGAGTCAATTTGTTTTATTTTTGATTCTGACCACCCAGTTGCAAAGCTGAATTGCAGCTTTCAAAAATTCGATTCACGTAATTTTGTGCTAAGCACATCCAATACAAGCCGATCTCCGTGATTATGATAATTTTACAAGTGACGCTGAATCGCGTCTTGAACGGAAGTATCCAGTACCGTTTAGTTAGTGCTGTGTATGAAACCTATGTATTTTATTAGTATCGTTATGTGTGTATGTTTGTGTGGTTTGTGGTATGGTTATCATGTATGATAAAATATGAAGTAAAAGTGCCAGACCCATGATTCAGGATCGAGATACATCAAGAAAGAATGCCGGACAAGGAACTGTGAGCGAACTGACCAACTGTTGTGGCAGTTAGGCAACGGCGAGCGGTTCGGGTGTGACGTTGAGTGCTCTGATTGGAGGAAACCAGCTCTAACACGTGAAGTGTGAACTATCAAGTAATTTTAATCATTTTACAGTCGGAGGCTAAGACCAATGATCAATAAAAATGCATCAGCTGGTGCTACTGCACGATAACTCCCGTGTGCACTCGAGTTCCTTAGAAATAACTATCCACTAGTTTGAAAAGTCATGCCTCGTGCGCTTATTCTTTTGATCTTGCGCCATCAAATGGTTACCTCGCACGTCCCTATGGAATTGTCAAGAAAATTTCTTTCCGCACTAAATCCACTTTTCATCTCGCTTAAGGGCATCTGTAACTTTGAGTCAGTAGGTTTCTACGGGCGTGGAGTGGCATACTACACTGTCAGACTGTTGTAGATAACGTGGAATCCTTTCTTTATTCTGTTTACTGTTGTGTTCAGTAAACTAATGAAAAAGTGCTATTAAAATATGCACTTAAGTAACACAAATGAATTACTACTATTATGATAACCTTATGACAAAAGTCTATTTTAATAAAGCCTAAGGTATGTGTAACATCAGCGTGCCTAAACTGACACGAACTAGGAAGATATTAGCGATTTGTACTTCGAAACAGTCTGTGTTTACATGATATCCTTTGTCATACTGAATCAGCATGGAAATGTGGCAGATGGATTATACACATAAACCCGATTAACAAATTACTTAGTGCCGCGATTGCCCTATAGCAATTGAGTTAAGGTATCGTAAGTTTTTTGCCCTTAGACTGTGGGGTACTAAAAGTTGCGAGAAGACTTATGATGGAGAATTTTTACTAAGATTTCCTTATTAATTTTCGATCTGGCCGTTCGCAGCTCTGTCAGAAAAAGGTAAAACGCTGGTCTCCACCGAATTTGGAACTTAGAGCTAGCACAGCGTTCACTTTACAGCATGATGCCATTACCCTAGAAATAGCGAACAGCTGTGGCATTCGTCTCACCCTTATTGTCTCAGTGGTATCTAGAATAGGTGAATCGCAAACATGAGATTGGTTGCAGTTTCTGTGTGGAACAAACCCCTTAGACTCAAAACCATAAACTGATAACCCTAATCCATGCAGAAATCAGCTTATTCATTGAAAATAAGAACAGATCAAGCGAATTTTTTAGGATATTTCCAAGCCAATTTTGGGAAGTGATGATCACTGTGTCAAAAATCTGCAATACCAGTCTTTGAATGATACCAGTCTTTGAATGATACCAGTCTCGAATGCTGGCCCCTGTTTTGACTGGACCAGAAGTGGGAATCTTCCTACACCTTGGTCAGGGTACCTAAAGATGGCGTAATATATCACCGAAGCTGGCTGCTCAAAGAAATAACAATTTGGAAATTTAGATGGCTTAAAGGTGTTCTAATTCGACATTCTGTACTGAACAGCCAAGGTCCTGCAAGCATCTGCATAAAGATGGACATACAGAGAATATATAGGGCAAGACCATCACCAGAATCCAGCAGTTAGTTGCCCTGAAGAGTAACGCTGCAGAATCGGTCGAAACGTCGGCATGTTGATTGTTTTAGTGTTTTGTAATGACACTGGCCGTGAAAGTCTACGAACTTATAATCTGTCCTTCCGAAGATCGATTTTTTATACCTTTTTTATACATTTTTTTCTCCAGCCATTTCGCCTTTGATTCCTTGCGTTGGCTAGACGTAGGTTAAATATAACGAGTACACTCATTTACTTTGCGCATCAGTTTCATGCAGCAATTATTTCCAGTCTGCTTCAAACTACGTCATCAAAGAGAATTTGTGTTGACTAGTAGATTAACACGTTGGCAGTCGACCACTCCGATTGAAGTGGTGCTCATTCTGACAATGGGCATCTTTTAAAATGTGCCAGTAAGTCGGCATTCAATGAAGGCAGATGTTCGTGCTGCTGGTTAGGCGTAATCTAGTTCAGAGAGTAGGTATGAATATTATAGTGTCCCTTAGTTTGACTCAAAATTTTTCTTTTCGAAAAATTTTACACTCATCCCTAAAATATTTTCTTTGGTCAGACTGATTCCGGAAAAAATTCACCTCAAAAGGAGTTATTGAGAACTGCAATGCATTAATATTAAAAACGAGTAGCTTTTTCTGCTTCCTAAAATGTTTTACTATTCTCGAGAACATTCTCTCCCCATTACAGTTCGGTTACAGTCTACGATATCTTGAAAACAACACAACACAAATTCGTTTTGCTCCTGATCTACAGTTCGTAGTCTATGAAAATCTTGCATTAATTTAACACATCTTTTAACTCCTTAACTATCCTTTTAACTCCTAAATATGAAGAGCCGGTCGTCCATGTCGAAGGGCATTCTTGAATAAATGCATAATCTTCAGGCAGGAGTATAGATCTTTGCTCGTGCTTGACACGCAGTCGACTTTTTTTTAATAAGATGAGATTGATTGAGGCGATGTAAATTAACGAATTAAAATCAATAATAAATGATAATAAGAATAATATTCAGTTCGTCATATAATGGTGCATCCAGTTCTCCACAAAAAGGCATAATCCCTTTTAAAATTGTAGATTCTTTCTTTCAAAATTTGCTACCATTTTAGTTCGTACGTTTACTTCATCAACAAAGAGCGATAAGAGAGATACATGTTCTAATAAACACAACAAATGATGATTAATTTTCCTTATAGCTGCTTTTGAAATCGTGGAATATACCTTTTCATGCGATTTCAGATTTTTTTTTAAGAAGCGGATATCGAGATGAGGAGCTTTTACAGCTAAACTGGACTGAAGCGACGAATTGACGCAAATACTTGCAATGAAAAGAGAGACTTCTCAGTGCATTTTTGTTATCAGTAGATAGTGCAACTTCTGATCTTTGAAGAAAAATTTTCAAGCAGTAATTGCTCTTGTCACCCACCATGCTCCTGGAGGGTACATTTTCAGTCTCCTCTCAAAACTGTTACACAGATCTCTGCAAGTTCACGTTATCTCACTATTGATTTACCTAATTCACTTTCATAAAAGTCTAACATCTCCTGAATGTCTGACTCATTTTAAAAGAAATCCACAATCGTTTTTCCAGCGTGAAAATTACTGACATCGATACTTTAAGTTTTCTCTTAAATCTTGAAAAACTGGTATGTGAGGACTACTTGTTACATCACTGTACTTTACATTCAAGTACACGTTTTAAAATAAGTTTATATATGTGATAAAGGCATTGGAAATACAACTCCCTATCGTATTTGTGTTCACGTAAGATGTATGCCCAACGAAAACGGCCAGTGATTGAGGCAGATGTGTCGCCACTGAGAATTTGTACGTTGTCATCAATAACTCAAAATGTTAGCTTGCTCTTCACCAGAACTATTCCGTAGTTTTGGAACGCAGTCAGCTATTCACTGTCCCCAAATGTGACTATGATTGGAAGTTTTTCTCCTTTAGGGTTCCTAACATTCAGTGTTAGCAACAGTAACCCGACGAACAGCAGAAAATGCAGGGATATCATTGTTGAAGGCTGATTTTATTGTTTCAGACCATGTTTCACTCTTCTGCTGTCTGATTCTATGAAGATATGAGTTATTAATACAGAACTCTTTAGTATTGTGACGAAGCGCATCTTTTGTCACTTGAATCTCTTACACTCAGCTGGCATCTCTCCAAGGAAGTTGCCAATTCTTCAGTAATTAAGTCTTTGATACCTCACAGCATTATCCAATGACCTAGTCTCAGAAGTACGTTCTAAAAACTCAACATCACCAAAATCAGTTTCATCTAAACTCGAAAACGTCATATCAAATTCTTCACATGATGAGGAAGTAAGTATAGCAGAAGGCGTAGAAGAAGATGTTGTGCATTTTCGTTTCTCTTGACTTTTCTCTTCTTCCAATATTTTCTGCCTCGCTCTTTCTTCTTTATCCGCAAGTATTCGGTCTACCCCTGCAAGTTAGCCTTTACTCCCTGGCTCTTTCTATCGAACTACAAACATCCTGTCTTCCTCCTACTTGATTGACTGAAAAGTACTGGCATGTGTGACGTCAAGTAAATTGTCCAAATTACACTCCTGGAAATTGAAATAAGAACACCGTGAATTCATTGTCCCAGGAAGGGGAAACTTTATTGACACATTCCTGGGGTCAGATACATCACATGATCACACTGACAGAACCACAGGCACGTAGACACAGGCAACAGAGCATGCACAATGTCGGCACTAGTACAGTGTATATCCACCTTTCGCAGCAATGCAGGCTGCTATTCTCCCATGGAGACAATCGTAGAGATGCTGGATGTAGTCCTGTGGAACGGCTTGCCATGCCATTTCCACCTGGTGCCTCAGTTGGACCAGCGTTCGTGCTGGACGTGCAGACCGCGTGAGACGACGCTTCATCCAGTCCCAAACATGCTCAATGGGGGACAGATCCGGAGATCTTGCTGGCCAGGGTAGTTGACTTACACCTTCTAGAGCACGTTGGGTGGCACGGGATACATGCGGACGTGCATTGTCCTGTTGGAACAGCAAGTTCCCTTGCCGGTCTAGGAATGGTAGAACGATGGGTTCGATGACAGTTTGGATGTACCGTGCACTATTCAGTGTCCCCTCGACGATCACCAGTGGTGTACGGCCAGTGTAGGAGATCGCTCCCCACACCATGATGCCGGGTGTTGGCCCTGTGTGCCTCGGTCGTATGCAGTCCTGATTGTGGCGCTCACCTGCACGGCGCCAAACACGCATACGACCATCATTGGCACCAAGGCAGAAGCGACTCTCATCGCTGAAGACGACACGTCTCCATACGTCCCTCCATTCACGCCCGTCGCGACACCACTGGAGGCGGGCTGCACGATGTTGGGGCGTGAGGGGAAGACGGCCTAACGGTGTGCGGGACCGTAGCCCAGCTTCATGGAGACGGTTGCGAATGGTCCTCGCCGATACCCCAGGAGCAACAGTGTCCCTAATTTGCTGGGAAGTGGCGGTGCGGTCCCCTACGGCACTGCGTAGGATCCTACGGTCTTGGCGTGCATCCGTGCATCGCTGCGGTCCGGTCCCAGGTCGACGGGCACGTGCACCTTCCGCCGACCACTGGCGACAACATCGATGTACTGTGGAGACCTCACGCCCCACGTGTTGAGCAATTCGGCGGTACGTCCACCCGGCCTCCCGCATGCCCACTATACGCCCTCGCTCAAAGTCCGTCAACTGCACATACGGTTCACATCCACGCTGTCGCGGCATGCTACCAGTGTTAAAGACTGCGATGGAGCTCCGTATGCCACGGCAAACTGGCTGACACTGACGGCGGCGGTGCACAAATGCTGCGCAGCTAGTGCCATTCGACGGCCAACACCGCGGTTCCTGGTGTGTCCGCTGTGCCGTGCGTGTGATCATTGCTTGTACAGCCCTCTCGCAGTGTCCGGAGCAAGTATGGTGGGTCTGACACACCGGTGTCAATGTGTTCTTTTTTCCATTTCCAGGAGTGTATTTATAATCTTCTCCTCACATTTACTGACATTCTGTGCGACTTTTGCAATTTTCTCCACTCTGAGTAGAAGTTAATAACTTTTTATGAACAATACTGAATAGATCTTGAGTGAATTCTTGCATTTTCCCAAAATATAATGAACTCTCGAACCACAAGATGAGCACTTCCTGTATATTATAAAATAAAACTTCCAACACTTGTCAGTTTGATGGCAATTTGTGTGTAGTTATTTGGTGTTTTATACCTCCTATTAAAAATACACGTTTCTTAGCACTGCTTAATTGATGTGACTTCTTAAATAACAACTGTAAAATACGTGTGACGCGATTGGTAACAAATAAGCTGCACGTGCACTTACTGCAAAGCTGATCAGTTTGGAACCGCGTGACCTCTACGGTCGCAGGTTCGAATCCTGCCTCGTCATGGATGTGTGTGATGTCCTTAGGTTAGTTAGGTTTAAGTAGTTCTAAGTTCTAGGGGACTGATGAACTCAGAAGTTAAGTCCCATAATGCTCAGAGCCATTTGAACCATTTTTGTAAAACTGAGTTGACGCCAGCTCGACATCAGCTAATATTCGCACACAGATAGGCGCGGGTTGCAATGCTTCGACCTGCAACAAAATTTTGTACAGACAAGTTTTAGAGTCATTCAAAGAGTTTTGGAGGGTGAGCGCTCAAAAATATTGAAGTCGGAAAGTGAGAGACACGCTAATGGATATACATCACGAAATTAAAACCACCGTGAAAACCAATAACGTTTTATTTATAACAGTTAGCTATACTTTCCTGCTACTTCTCTACATAGTCGCCGTTCGATTTATACTTTTGTCGTAGCGTTGTACGACCTCTCCAATACCCTCGTCATAAAAGGTAGCCGCCTGTGCTTTCCATCAATTCTCTACGCTCGTCTACAGACTGTTGTCGGTTTCAAAATGCCTTCATAGGCAGCGGTTCACGTGGAAGTTGTAACTCTGGACGAGCCAATGATGGGCAGTGTTGTGGGTGATCACTTCCCACCGAAAACGCTGCAGGAGCGTCTTCATCGCCACTACAGAGTGCGGCCGAAAATTGTCACCCAGAAGGAAACGTATGACAGTTATGTTATGTGGGCAGCAGATCAGGCGAAATCTTTCACCAGGCCCTCATACCTCGCGGGAGACGCTTTTTTTCATGCGTCCTTACGTGCGCACTGTGCGCTCAGAACTAAAAACAGCGACGTGATGCGACCGATCGTAACATACTTTCCGAAAAATCCCTCGTATTTGTAAACGAATGTCTCGTTTCGAGCAGAAAATATTTGTTTTATTTCTTCATTACGCGTTTCGGTATTTCAGCGTTGTCAAAGAAACTGAACACCTTTGAACAAAATATCGAGTCGAACTTCCCCTTACTAAACGTAAGGGAAAACTCACGTCTCATAAAGCTTTCATGGAATATGTATCTAACGAGGGGAACCCTCCAAAGGGTCCTCCAAAGGGCGAAAATAAAGGGACACCTAATTTGGCATAGGTGCCAACACTCAACAGTTCCGGAGAAAATTACGGTCAAAGTTTCGACGCTACATCATCAGTCCGCTCGTGCGGCTTAATAAGAATTGAGCCTGTATTTCAGTGGCTAAGAGCACAGTTTCGCCTTTTAGCGTCACGTGTTCAAACCCATTTGCGTAATTTTTTTTTTAGTTGCGGAAGTGTATGCCCTCAATATATTTTTTGTCATATCCTGAAATAAAAGGAATTTTGACGAAATAAAGAAGCATTTCAAATACAATTAATCATAGATTTTATCATCACAAATCTTAAATAATCTTACATAATTAACAATAACTGAAAATGAAAAACATATAAATTCTAGAATTTCAATTTTTGCTTTGATTCTCAATTTTATACTTCAGAAGCACCAGCACATTCAAGTGATTCCGATCACAAAAACATCCGAAGTACAAAAATTCAATGCACCACGAGGAATGTACGAAGACATATTGCATGGGGGCTTAATTAAATAAAATGAAAATACTTTTTAAATTTTTTGTAGCTGTATGTCCGATTACGCTGTGTCTCGTAAACGGTTGGCCCTGACTAGTATTTGTACGCAATCTGACTGCATAGAATAACAACAAAGAATGAAAGAAAATTTTCGTTAACACAATTAATTAATTAAGTCCCCAGCAACTATAAAACCAACGCAACAACAAGCACAAGAGTAACTGTTCTGTGTGTGGAAGTGTGATTCAACGTACACATCTGGCACGGTTCTTCTTCAATAAGACAAGAAATTTCAAAACCATTTATACTGACGTGATAAAAAAAATTAGAAATACTATAATTGCGTAAGAAAACCAGAATTACACTCTAATACAAGAACACACGCCAGATGCTTTGTTGACTGAACCTGTAATGACGCATTATTCAGGACACTGAAATAATGAGAGAGAAAACAAAATTTTCTTTTTCTTTTTTTTACCTTCGTTTATATTGATGAAAAGCACTCTAAACATTACAATCTCTCCACATCGACTTGCTACTACCACATCTCAACAAGAACTTTTCAGTATCACATCTCAGCAAGCACTCTTCACTAGCACATCTCAACAAGCACTGACTACTACGAGTTCTCCCCAAGCACTGCCAGTGGAGGCGGCTGAATAATACTCTTTGGCGCAATCTCTGGCGCTGTGGCTCAGTGTAGCCACCTTTCATATGCCCCTCCTCCACGGGCCAGAATTTGATGGTATTTTTGCCAGCATTGGTGGTGAAAATACCACCAAATTCGTCCACAAAAATACAGACAAAAATAAAAGATAATATTAATTCGTAAATATCACATAATTAGATAAAATTTTGGCTTTGCACTGACCTTTCAATAACCTAATATATAAAATACAGTAAGCAATACAACTTCTTTTCATACATGTGGCTTTACATAATAGTTCACACAATACACAAAAATCAGTTTATACAAATGTTCACATAAAATGCTTTCAATGATTAGTTCCAGCAGTAGCACCCAGCAATGTTGAACAGGTGCAGACACCAACAAGTGACATCATTTCAATAGATGCAGTCCATCAGTGGCACCCAGCAATGTTGAGTAGGTGCAGACACCAACAAGTGACATTATTTCAGTAGAAGCAGTTCCATCTTTGGCACCCAACAATGTTGAATAGGTGCAGACAGCAAGAAGTAACATCTTTTCAGTAGAAACAGTTCTAACAGTGGCACCCAGTAGTGTTGAACAAGTGCAGACACCAACAAGTGACGTTATTCCAGTAGAATCAGTCCGTTAGTGGCACCTAGCAATGTTGAACAGGTGCAGACACCAACAAGTGACATCATTTCAGTAGAAGCAGTTCCATCAGTGGCACCCAGCAATGTTGAACAGGTGCAGACACCAACAAGTGACATCATTTCAGTAGAAGCAGTCCATCAGTGGCACCCAGTAATGTTGAGCAGGTGCAGACAGCAACAAGTGACATCATTTCAGTAGAAGCAGTTCATCAGTGGCACCCAGTAAAGTTGAGCAGGTACACACAGCAACAAGTCACATTATTTCAGTAGAAGCAGTTCATCAGTGGCACCCAGCAAAGATGAGCAGGTCCAGAGAGCAGTCCATAATATTCACTATCACTGATCACACTGTTCATCAGAGTTTATAAGCAAAAATTAAACATGTCCTAGTGGCACCAATCATGTAGAAAAAGTACAAGTAACAGTCCATAATATTCACTATCACTAATCACACAGTTCATCAGCAGAAATTAATCATTTCTAAGTGGCACCCATTATGTTGAAGAAGTGCAGGTAACAGTCCATAATATTCACCATCACTAATCAGACAGTTCAGGCATGAACAATAGTTTGAATCCACATACAAATGCTTTTACACTAAACATACAAATCATAACAAACACACAAATGATGTCAGATAATTGTCATATTAACTATTACAAATACACAAATACCAGTAAACCTATAATATTTATAGGTGTCAGTGCAAGCCACTACAAACAAATAAAATAATATTTAGGAGATAGGTGGGTAGGATTAGGAAATGAAAACACACAAAACACACTCACTCATCTTCCATCCACATTAAGTACTACTGTGTAATTGAATAGTGTTAACTGTGTAAATGCAATTCTGTCAAAATTTGATGTTCATCATGTGTATCAAGTAGTAATGGCAGCAATGTATAACAGTCAATAATAGTTAGTCAACGTCATAGTCATCATGTCAAGACCAATGTTTGCCAAGCCAGATCAAAATGTACGGTTGCTGAACAACTGTCAGTTAGCCAAGATATGCAATTACTTCCTCTCTCCCAAAAAAAAATATGTACTGCTTATTGACTTAACAAGTGTGTGTAGACAATCTTCCTTCTACTTCAGTGTTCTAGTCTGCTATCTTCATCCTCCTTGTTCCATAAGACCAACAAAAAAAAAATATGCACCTCACTTACTTTACCTCTTATACACCAAAACTCCAATAATCATCAGATTCACATAATCTCAATAATACCTCAATAATACCTCTTCAATACGTCGATACATATAAACCTTATTACCAACATCATTTCACTTCCATAACAACTCTTTCCTCTAGTCAGTCTCCTCGAACAAGTACAGATAAAATCCTAATGCAAACCTCATCATCCTATACAATCCGAAGACACACTGTCAACACACAACCTCTGTGTAATCCATCTGAGCCAAATCTTCTACTCGTTATGAATTATAAACAAAGAAATGCATACATGACCTCTAACAGACTTAGTTCGAATAACTCTCAGTAATTGAGTATGATTACGGAGTGTGAATGATCATAATATTTCACAGTGTGTACACCACTTCAAGAATTATGGCAAACAGAAGCAAACATGTGGAGTATTTCTTGTGTTAAGTGTCACATCCTATTTCAATTGCTCACGAAAAATGCAGTGTAATAACTGTCAATGGTCTAAACCTAGTTTTGGTATGTCATGTCGTTAGCTTCCTTCCTATTAGCATACATTTATACAGCTTCCATAAAACCTCCAGCTCATGTGGCTTCTATAAAGTTTCTTGTACTAATGTCGTTTATGCCGAATTATAGCAGTTCATTTTCCTATCTTAAAATATAATGCACTGAGCGTAAGCAAAACATGCAATAGCGAGTAAATATACCAGTAGAGAACAGAATGTCAACAAGTGGATGCAGCACAAGTCTTACAACAAGGCTCTGCCAAGCGAACAATCTATAATTAATACAATAGTGTGACCTAAACTCTCTGTTCGTACACAGTACATCAGCATTTCTATATACCAAATTAAAGAGTAGTTGTGACGACAAACAGAAATGTATGAATATGCAATCCATACGCATAGCAGTAAACATATATCTTACGTAATAAACAGGTCATTAGCATCATATCAGCATAAGCAAATAAATGTTCATATGTCATCTTAATAAGTAAACATGAAGGCGCAAGCAGATAAATCACAAAGTATAACTCACATACATAATCACAGTCAGCACAATTAATCAGGTTACAATTATAATTTAAATAAATACGCACAGCAGGCACATAATAGAAAAATATGACATCAGTGAAAACGCAGTGCAGCCAAGAGATGCATAATATATACAAGTTACAACCCAGTTCATTAATAATCATTGTCAAAATCAGTTAACGTACGCAAGCACGTCGCTTCACAAGTAAATTCATAGAACATGAAATTTAGCACAAAGTCTGAATCACGTAATCGCGAGCAGCAAATTACGTCTAAAGTACGTACCTAAGTGGAAATATGTTACCTGAAAAATGAACTCAATTAATAGTTACCTTTTTAGTTTATTAGTTTCTTCTTGGAAATTACATTCTTTCTGAAATTTTCTCGATAGCAAGTCCTCTTAACGTCGGAGACACACAGAATTTACCTGAAGTTCTTAAATATTTTATAGAACCGTATCCTGAAAAATACTGAATGTTAATAACATAATTCATCAAGTCACTATAGCTTTATACTGAATTTAATCGGAGAAATTAGACTGTGTATTTGTTTACGGCTGTCAGTGCATTCGTACTGAGCGCTCGATCAGCTGTAGGCGCGTGACGTAGGAAGCAATTGTCTGCGGTCAACGACTGCCTTGTGCGGCGCGCAGACTTGAATGTTGCTTTGAGTATGTGCCGCCGCCAAAACACAGCGCGGTATCCTAGTATTCTCTGCATGTTTACATGTAGCTGTTAGTTTCTCACAAGTATATCATTCCACAAAAATTTTTACGTTTGATATATGATGTATTCCCTTAGAGCGTCGTGATTTAAGAGTTTCTACTTCAACAGTGTTATCATGAATAATTTTGCGAATTCTATATGGACCGTTATAAAGCAGAAAAAATTTGCGACACAAGCCTTTTCCTTTATGAGACAAACGATGAGACTTAATTAACACTTTTTGGCCAACTGAAAAAGTTTTTAAACGACCAGGATGGTTAGCTGATTTCTCTCTTCTAGCAGCCGCAGATGCAATATTTTGCAGAGCCATGTTCACAACTTCAGAATGCCGCAGTTTCCGTGAAGGCGGAAAAGGAACGATTTTAGATATGCGATTTGTCGGTGCTTTGTTTTTTAATATCAGTATAGGCGGTAAAGAAGTTGAATCATTAGGAAGCTCATTCAGAATGTTTTGAAAAATGTGAAGATACTGATCCCTCGTTCTGTGATTCTGATGACAATAAAGACGACACAATTTATTGATTTCCTTCATCCATCTCTCTGAAGCTTTAGATTGAGGGTGAAAAAGTGAAATGAAAATTGGTTTAATTTTACGACGCCGTAGAGTACGAAGCCAAATTTTAGAACGAAACTGTGATCCATTATCTGATATAACCTTATCAACATGACCAACTTCCTTAAAAAAATGTTTGATGAAAGCATTAGATACTGAAAGAGCTGTTGCTTTGCGTAACGGTGTAAAACACACATATTTTGATGTCAATTCCACTGCTACGAAAATGTACGCAAAACCATTAGTAGATCGAACCACTGGACCGAACAAATCAACTGCAGCCATGTCCTTTAATTTCGCTGGAATGATAGGAAACAACGGTGATCTGTGAGAAATTGTTGGCGGCTTAGCCTTTTGACATAATTTGCATTTGGCCAGAACAGATCGAATACGTTTTTCCATATTACTGAAGTAGCAATTTTCCCGTAATTTATGAAAGCATTTTCTGGGACCAAAGTGTGCATAACTGAAATGCGTATACCAAATCAGCTTATTAACCCACTCATCAGGAATACAAACTAACCAAACAGAGTTGTCGACCGATTTTCGTTTAAAAAGAATGTCATTGCGAACTAAATAATGCTGTCTAATCGCTACGCTTTCCTTTCTCCTCCACTTCTCCTTAATGTCCTTCCAGATTGGATCCTTATTTTGCTCCTTAGCGATGTCCTGGATCGAAGACGAAATAAAGTTCTCAAACGCAACACCTTGAATATACATCAAACAATAATTGTTTTCCTTGCAGTCCTCTTCAGCACTTTGTTTCAAACCCATAGGTGCACGTGATAAAGCATCAGCAACAATATTTGAAGAACCCTGTATGTAAACAATACTAAAATCAAATTTCTGTAGGTACAACGCCCATCGTGACAATCTGCCGTGAGTTAATTTTGTCGACATAAGAAATTCCAGAGCTCGATGATCGGTGTAAACCTTAGTATGTCTGCCAAACAAAAATGAGCGAAATTTTGTGAAAGCCCAAACAACAGCCAAAGCTTCAAGTTCCGTAATCGAATAATTCTTTTCTGATTTGGAGAGAACACGACTTCCAAATGCAATAGTTTTCTGTACTACAACGCCGTTTTCTTCTATCTCTTGAAATAAATGTGCACCTAGGCCTTTGTATGATGAGTCCGTCGCCAAACAAAAATCTTTAGATAAATCCGGATGTGAAAGAAGTGGACCAGCAACTAAAGCATCACGGAGTTGTTCAAATTCTGACTGAGCTTCCTCATCCCAACACCAATTAGATTTCTTTCCGGATAGTTCACATAAACGAGGTGTGGCCAAATTGTCCAATCTAACAAAGCGTCTAAGAAAATTACAGACACCAAGGAAACTACGAACATCACGTTTTGTGGTAGGAACAGCATAATTACGAATAGCGTCTAGTTTTTCTGGATCAGGAAGAATACCGTCTGTAGAAATAATGTGACCGAGAAATTTCGCCTGAGAACGACCAAATTAAGATTTTTCTAAGTTCACTGTAATGCCAACTCTTGCAAAAATACGTAATAATGAATCCAAAATTTTGTTGTGTTCACTCCAAGAACGTTTAGCAATAAGAATATCGTCAACATAAGAAGTAATATTGTCACGAAGACAAACAGGTAAAATTTCGTTTAGGCTACGAATGAATGCTGCTGAAGATACAGTAAGTCCAAACAGTAATTTTCGAAATCTCCTTTGGGTAAAATCGTCATATCCGGTTATTGTTTACTTACTCTCTAGATAGATTGATAGTCGAAGAGTTGGTTTGACAGATGCAAAGAATAGTAAAAGAGTAGGCAGCGGTGCAGAAAACTAAAAGGGAAATAGCACCACTACAGCTCGGGGCCCTATGCACGCTACGGCACATATTCACTTAGTGTAGTGAATCCCCTGAGGACATTAATAGCCGCACATAATTTCTAGTTTGTGACTTAATGGCCAATTTAGTGGAAGTGCGTACATAAATTGCTCTAACCATGAACATGGATGTATGTCGTTCTTAGAATTGCGAAAGATCTTAAATTTCCGAACAGTTAAGAAGTGTTTCTAGTCAAAGTTTTCGCCTTGTGGCGACAAAGACCTACCGCGTCTGTCCCAGTCCCAATGACGATTATTGTTAAATTCTCGCGCCTGGCACTCTCTTGTTGCATCCCGTAAATGAAACAAATTATTTTCTTCAAACCCTTCTGCTAAACTAACACTTGTCAATTTATCTGAGATCTCCTCAACTCTTTCCGATGAATCACCTATTTGTTCTCTCTGTTTATTTACGTCTTCTGTAAGTGTCGCGACTCGGGTTTCAGTATTGTCACATTTAGTAGTTAACTGTTCATACTGTTGTGTTAGGTTATTTAATCTGTCATTCGGTACGGATTCCTCGATTCTCTCAAATATTTCTTCCTTATCGTGTGCACATTGTAAATTTAACTCTGAAAATTTCTGTACTATCACGCGATCTTTTTCTTCCTGTTCCCTGCCCTGTTCCTCTTGTCTGATTTCTGTTGAAATTAAGCTATTATTGTGAGCCTTCAAAATCGGTTGTACTTCTTCTCTAGTTTCTTTATTTGATTCGTCTTTCATGTATTTGAAACATGTCCCTGTTCGTGAGCCTAACTGTGTTTCCATTGTTCCCATATCAGTTTCTAATTCAGATCGTAACTGTGATCCCACTGCTTTCATCTCGGTTTTAATTGTTCCTATTTCTGTTTCAATTGTTCCTATTTTTGAGCATAACCGTGTTGTCATTGCTTTCATTTCTGTTTTAATTTCAGATCTCAAAGTTCCCATCTCAGTTTTAATTGTTCCTATCTCTGTTTTAATTGTTCCTATTTGTGAGTCTAACCGTGTTTCCATTCGTGCTCCCAAATTTAATATAGCACTCATCGACTGCTCCATATCTTCTGTCGTTAATCTCGTATTCTGTGAATTTTCTGATTGAGAAAAATTTTGAAATGGTTCCGGACTATCTTCCCGACTTATTAAATTGTTTTCAACTTCATCATTCATCATACTGTTCTTCTGTGTTAGCGAGTTCGCCATGTTAACAATTTCGTCATTCTCACTATTCATCATTCTTGCCTTTTTCATCGATCGCGTAATCATTTACAAAATGTACAAAACTCGTCACTGTACGAAAATTACACACAATGAATCTTTATCTCCAACAATACCATTTACACGAAATGTTTCCCTCAAACACGATTAATCGAACAATTGAAATAATTGCCCTAAATTGTCAGACGCGTATACAAGATAATAAAATTAAATTCTGAAATACCATTAGAAGAATGACAATTACCAAATCTACACATGCAATATAGACTACAATTACTAAACTACAAATTACTACAACAATACTACTGTCTACTATTTTTTACAATCAGAAGAATTCCAAGGGACGATCCGAAGCAGCGGTTGCCACGTGCATGGAGGCTTAATTAAATAAAATGAAAATACTTTTTAAATTTTTTGTAGCTGTATGTCCGATTACGCTGTGTCTCGTAAACGGTTGGCCCTGACTAGTATTTGTACGCAATCTGACTGCATAGAATAACAACAAAGAATGAAAGAAAATTTTCGTTAACGCAATTAATTAAGTAAGTCCCCAGCAACTATAAGACCATCGCAACAACAAGCACAAGAGTAACTGTTCTGTGTATGGAAGTGTGATTCAACGTACACATCTGGCACGGTTCTTCTTCAATAAGACAAGAAATTTCAAATACCATTTATACTGACGTGATAAAAAAAATTAGAAATACTATAATTGCGTAAGAAAACCAGAATTACACTCTAATACAAGAACACACGCCAGATGCTTTGTTGACTGAACCTGTAATGACGCATTATTCAGGACACTGAAATAATGAGAGAGAACACAAAATTTTCTTTTTTTTTTTTTACCTTCGTTTATATTGATGAAAAGCACTCTAAACATTACAATCTCTCCACACCGACTCGCTACTACCACATCTCAACAAGAACTTTTCAGTATCACATCTCCGCAAGCACTCTTCACTAGCACATCTCAACAAGCACTGACTACTACGAGTTCTCCCCAAGCACTGCCAGTGGAGGCGGCTGAATAATACTCTTTGGCGCAATCTCTGGCGCTGTGGCTCAGTGTAGCCACCTTTCAATATATATTTTAGTAAAGTCATTGTGAGAAGCAACTTCGTTAACGTTGCTAAATACCATGTGATCTGGAGCTAATTTCGCAGCCAACTACGCATATCGAAGCATTTTATCGAAGGTTGCAGCCTTTTACTTCTACAAGTTGACACCTTCCGAAAAGCTTCTACCAACAGTCGTTGTTTGCCTCCAACAAGTCAGTGCCAACTCTGATCCTCGAGCCCAACAATACGACATCGGAATGTGTACGTAAGAGCCACAAAATCTCTAAAGTTCGCGAAAGAAATGTTTCAACAGTTTTTGGACTTTGCGACCTCACGTAAAAATGGAACCATTTCTGTTTATCAAATATAAAGAGTAACTCCTACTGGACCATTCTGTCAAAGGCTGAGTGCGAACATGAATACTCCCATTGGGACTGTGTGTATACGTAACTAAGTGTTTTTGAATGTTTTAACTTACATTTATTGAACTTAAGATGACCATACAGTGACTGAAATCTGGATCTTCAATTAACGTTAGTTGCGACTGACTGCTGCACCCTTTACTTATTGAAATAAATATAGCTATTGGACACATCTTCTTCCACATGAAATCAAACCTGATTTCTGTACATTAGTAATTCGTGGGTTAGACAAAACGATCTCCCATACGATGGGCTTTTGTCGATGAATACCGACGTGCTCACTAAAAGTAACTCCGCCATAATGTACGCCCTTCTTCTGTCAACCCAGTGATGCGTGACAGGTGAACAATCACATTCGCCCGTTAGGCTACACAAGGGACCTAATGTCATCAAAGAGAAAAGAGAAATCACAAACAGAAGCAAAGCAATTAAAAAGTACACATCTTTCTCCAAGATCAAGTTTAGGCTCCAGGTTTCGAGAAACTGCTTCGATACGCTTGGTATCCGACGAAAATATCTCCAGATCACGATGTTATCGAGGTTGCATATTGCTTTTCCTATTGATAATCACAATGGAAACTCTGACTGTGACATGGGTGTCTTCGTACGTTGTTCGTGGTGCTGCGAAGTTTTATGCTTTGAATACTTTTATGAGAGATATCACCCTGAGAATACATTGGTATTCTTGAAGGACAAAAGTAAAAATCAAAGCAAAGACTGAAATACTAGAATTTATATGTTTTTCATTTTCGGTTGCCTACAGTTATGTGACATTGCATAAAATTTGTGATAATAAAATCTGTTGTTAATAAGATTTGAAATGTTTGTTCCTTACGTCAATAATTAAATTATATTTCAGGTCATTGCGATAAATATTGAAGGCACATTCTTGCGCGACAACAGAAGAAAAAAAAACAACGCACGAATGGACATGAACACGGGGCGTTAAAATGCGAAATTTAGCAAGTGTTATATCATCTCACTTGTTTTTACGCTGCCCGCGCGACTCACGTCGTTTAATCCAAAATAGGTGTCTCTTTCACCGAGCGTAGTCTCGACTGAGTCAGAGAGCGACCATTTAAGACTTCCCCTTGTAAGTATGGATAGTACAGCGGGAACTTCTAGTGTAATAAGACTTTCTGTTAATAAAGGAGGAATGTTCCCTGAAGCAGAAGTATTGAAATACATAGGAAACAGTGCCTACAGCAATGATTTTTCCGAGGTCATAGATTCTTGTTCAAGTTGAGACTCGGAAGAAAATACTGTGAAGAGTGTTACGGACTGTAGTGTCACTGAAGACACTTCAAATTATCTACCTATGAATACATACGTGTTTTCCGACCATAGCCAATGGAGTGACACAGATACGATGAATAAATTTATTTTCTTGAAAAACGTCAGCAACTGTTGGTACCAAGTATGGAAAAACCATTGGACATTTTTTTAGTCATAGCCCCTAATAATATTCTTGATAAAGTAGTTCAGCAACAGATTTGCAACGGAGGTGTTTCTCCGTTCACAAAAGTCCAGTAACTCATGTACCACTCAATCTGAGGTCATCAGTCCCCTACAACGCATAACTACTTAAACGTAACTAACCTAAGGACATCACACACATCCACGCCCGAGGCAGGATTCGAACCTGCGACCGTAGCGGTCGCGCTGTTCCAGACTGAAGCGCCTAGAAACGCTCGGTCACAGCTGCCGGCCATCGACCCTTGCTACGGACTTCTGGTACTACTGTTACTACTTTCCTGTGGACAGTAGTGGCGTTGAAAAAAGCCTCGTGGAGCTTCTACCGTTATCCGCTCTATCATTCCATCATCCGGTGACGAGTTTGGATAGAAAGGGAAAGGGGGACAACTGAGGAGTTACTATCTAACATATTTAAAGCACATTTGCGACTTTGTTTCCTAGTATTTTGCTATCCCTCCTCTTTTTCTTTTTCTTTAATCACATCATCTGATGACAGCCGAGCCTGGTGTCCTAATGGTGAAGGGCATATCTTGAAACCAAGAAGTCGCGGGATCGAATTCCTATCGCAACACACATATTTTCGGTGTACCTTTAATCATGCTTACATCTCTCAGCTATCCGTGTGCTGACCACATGCCCCTCCACATCCACATCCAGTGACGCCTGTGGGCTGAGGATGACACGGCGGCCGGGTTGGTACCGTTGGGCCTTAATGGCCTGTTCACGAGGAGTTTAGTTTTTAATCTCTCAACTATATGAGAAGTCGTCACTGTCTCGAATTGCACGTTAAACCGTAGTTCCCTTTCCCCGATTGGATAACTGAGGTAGTACTGAGATATGCCAGCGGCCGCTGTGGCGTCCACTGTGGGTCGACCATTGAGTCACACGCTTTCTGATGGTGATTTGGTAAAGAGTCGAAACCAGTAATCAGGTCACTTATGTGAGCTTAAGCTAAAATATAATTTTTTTTAATGAGGAATAGTTCACTAGAATTCCTCAAAGGAAGACACTTAAAGTATCTAGTACGAAATGCATTTCTTGTTTTATTGCCTGAACATGTTTTGGAGAAGTTTCTCTTTCAGTGGGTTCATTTATTCTCTGTTAAATGCCATATAAAGAATTTGTGCATTATAATACATAAAGGTTTTTGTGATCATGGTATTTACATCAATCAAAGTACCGGCAGAAATATTAACAGGAAAAATAAATATGTATCTTAGTATTACATATCGGTTTCACGTGCCATTCTGATATTTGCAGCGCAGCTGCAATTATTGCCTTGCAGAATGTCATGTCCAATCAGTAACAGTTAATCAATGTTTTGTTACATAATTTGCCAGATTTTAGACCCAATTGTCAATACTTTCTTTCTTTTTCCTTGTTATAACACTAGTCTCATTACATTATGTTGTTAACAAAGATTTGCAGTTTTACTGTTTGGCTACTGTTTCTTAGGTTGCTCTACTAGTTTCTGAAGAAGTTTATGCTGATTGAGTATAGGCTTTGAGAAATGATGAGCTCTGTTAAATGGTGAGTGGGAAAGGGTGGAGGGGGGGGGGGGAGATAGACTATGTATGTAAATGTGTGTACTTAGTTCTTGTAAACGTCGCGTTTACGTGCTCCTACTGCAGGGCCTTGCCACGACGTGCCAAACATCACGTGGGCAGCATATGTGGGC
Organism: Schistocerca americana; assembly: GCF_021461395.2. Classification (NCBI taxonomy): domain Eukaryota; kingdom Metazoa; phylum Arthropoda; class Insecta; order Orthoptera; family Acrididae; genus Schistocerca; species Schistocerca americana. The sequence goes on along the minus strand of NC_060120.1, from coordinate 676,923,332 downwards.
AGCGTGCGAGTCACTGCTCGGCCTGTCTCGGCTTTAGTCGTTCCTTCCCGGAAGGGCTCGGTATAGTGCGACATTTCATTTAGTGGTTGCGGTGTATCATTTTTCGGTACGCACAACTCTCTTCATTTCGGCATAATTGTGGTGTCAGCGCTGTTTATCGTTTGCTGTGATATGAAGGACGTTCAAAGGTTCACTGGATGCTTACATAAAAAAGGCAGTCTAGCGATCTATAGTCGCAAGCCTTTAAAAATGAATGGGAATGGCAGAAGAGAGGGATGAGAATACAGTCGCATAAGTGAGGGGTACTGAAAATTTGCTATTAAGGATATTGCAATACCATGGAGAAAGTACTTAAAGATTTAGTTCACAATGAGAGAGAAAAGCGTTAAAACGATCGACAGGTGAGATTCATTGTTCAGTACATCAAGAAGTTGTAAGTCTTCAGGCATGTAGCACTTGAAAAAATTGGTGGTATGAAGTGTAAAATTTATGAAGTAGCATGCTTTATTCCACCGTCCTTTACAACATTTTTCGATGGAAATAAACAGTATGGAGACTTCATATATTACTGCAAAGTACGTTGCTTAAGTCAACGCGCAAGTCCGGAACGATTTTTCAATTTAAAACTTGCAGTTGTTGTTGGATTTCTGAAGGAAAAAGCAGTGCAGGAGCGAAAATTAGAATGTAGAAATGGATTGCCGACTTCACATGTTAAACAGACTTGACTGCACACAGCCCACAGTAAGACATTGCAAGATGAGAAACAACTTCTTTGTGATTTGATGGGGATGCACCTAAAATGAAAAGCGCTTTATACGAGGTGTGGCTAGAAAAAAACCGGACTAGTACTGGTGAAACAATAAAACGAATGCAATAAGGCTGAAAGTCGCGTGGCCTGTCACGTGACTCTCGCTCCGCCTACTGCTCGAGTTTCATCTGCCTCCTGCACTCAGTCTGCCCGTGGCGTCTGTTTTAAGTAGTTGACGTTTTGTCTGTGCGTCGGAAAATGTTGAGTGTACAGAAAGAACAGCGTGTTAACATCAAATTTTGTTTCAAACTAGGAAAATCTGCAAGTGAAACGTTTGCAATGTTACAACAAGTGTACGGCGATGATTGTTTATCGCGAACACAAGTGTTTGAGTGGTTTAAACGATTTAAAGATGGCCGCGAAGACACCAGTGATGACACTCGCACTGGCAGACCATTGTCAGCAAAAACTGATGCAAACATTGAAAAAATCGGTAAACTTGTTCGACAAGATCGCCGTTTAACAATCAGAGCAGTGTCTGAGTTAACAGGAGTTGACAAAGAAAGTGTTAGGCAGATTCTTCATGAAAGTTTCAACATGAACAAAGTGTGTTCAAAAATGGGTCCAAAGTGTCTCACAATTGAACAGAAGGAACGCCGAAGAATGATTTGTTCTGACATCCTGGAAAACATTGAAAGTGATCCCACCTTCTTACAAAATGTTATTACTTGCGATGAATCGTGGTTTTTTACTTACGATCCCGAAACTAAACGCCAATCGATGCATTGGAAAACTCCTGGCTCTCCACGACAAAAAAAAGCACGAATGTCAAAATCGAAATACAAGGCAATGATGATTGTTTTTTTTTTGACATCAAAGGGATTGTGCACATTGATTGGGTACCAGAGGGACAAACAGTGAATCAGCATTACTACATTAGCGTCCTGGCTACCCTACGTGAGCGAGTACGGAGAAAACGGAACGATTTGTGGAGAAAAAAGTCATGGATCCTTCACCAAGACAATGCCCCAGCTCACAGTGCGTTGTCAGTGAAGACGTTTTTGGCAAAACACAACATTCCCATCTTAGATCATCCACCCTACTCACATGATTTGGCCCCCTGTGACTTTTTTCTTTTCCCTAAAGTCAAGTCAGCTTTGAAAGGAAGTAGATTTGAGACTGTTGAAGCAGTAAAAGAAAAAGCGACGGAAGTAATGTATGGACTTACCGAAAATGATCTGCAGCGTTGCTATGAACAGTGAAAAATTCGTATGGAGCGGTGTAGAGACCGAGGAGGAGAGTACATTGAAGGAGATAATATGAAATTGTAAATAATGGTAAATAAATGTTTTTTCCAGCATCAGTCCGGTTTTTTTCTACGTTATGGCCTTGAGAGAATTACAAGGATAGTTTTCTAAAGCTTTTGAAGAACTGTCAGTCTCACATCTGTTTTAGAGCTGTTTTCGAGACCGTTTGCCGTTTTGAAAACGCCCCTGTGCATGTGAGGATGTAACTGATTGACCTGCAAGGCACTACCTGTTTTAATGATAAATATTTTTAGGTTAATACTGAGCAGGGCGTCTACATTGTTTTCTGCAGGTTGAATTTCCATGTCTCGATAATGAGGTGCAAAACTGCTATAATATTTCGATCGAAATTTTGTGAGGTAACTTAGGGCGAAAATCTATGAAATTATGTCGCCTGTCTGTATGCCGACAGCTTGCACCTGATAAAAATTACTTCTTCATCGCACCAAAAACGATTAAATAATACTGAAAATTTGTTTTGTTGCTGATCTATGTTATTGCAAAATGTGAAATATAAAATCGAGTCGTATGCCATTTAAATGCTGTGCTTTTGCAGTTTTCCCCTTTTTCCCCTCCTCGCGCTCAGACACCGTGGTATGACGATGGGAAAAATGTGCAGCGAGACCGAGAAATCTGGCACTCAGGCCATTCGCAGTGCGTAGTTACTTCTATACTATCTACATACACTTCCATCACTAAAAGTATTTTTCCACATTTAATCGTGTATTTCACAATTACAAGCCAAAATCTTTCCCGCCCCTGTCGGTAGACGGTTGAGTGGAGCATCCTAACACACTCTGTTTCACGCTTTGTGCTATGTTCACTTATTCCGCAAGGCGTTCGATACAGTTCCCCACAGACGTTTAATGAACAAAGTAAGAGCATATGGATTATCAGATCAATTGTGTGATTGGATTGAGGAGTTCCTAGATAACAGAACGCAGCATGTCATTCTCAATGTCTTCCGAAGTAAGAGTGATTTCAGGTGTGCCGCAGGGGAGTGTTGTAGGACCGTTGCTGTTCACAATATACATAAATGACCTTGTGGATAACATCGGAAGTTTACTGAAGCTTTTTGCGGATGATGCTGTGGTATATCGAGAGGTTGTAACAATGGAATATTGTACTGAAATGCAGGAGGATCTGCAACTAATTGACGCATGGTGCAGGGAATGGCAATTGAATCTCAATGTAGACAAATGTAATGTGCTGCGAATACATAGAAAGAAAGATCCTTTATCATTTAGCTACAATATAGCAGGTCAGCAACTGGAAGCAGTTAATTCCATAAATTATCTGGGAGTAGGTATTAATAGTGATTTAAAATGGAATGATCGTATAAAGTTGATCGTCGGTAAAGCAGATGCCAGACTGAGATTCATTGGAAGAATCCTAAGGAAATGCAATCCGAAAACGAAGGAAGTATGTTACAGTACACTTGTTCGCCCACTGCCTGAGTATTCCTCACCATTATAGGATCCGTACCAGATAGGGTTGATAGAAGAGATCCAACGGAGAGCAGCGCGCTTCGTTACAGGATCATTTAGTAATCACGAAAGCGTTACGGAGATGATAGATAAACTCCAGTGGAAGACTCTGCACGAGAGACGCTCAGTAGCTCGGTACGGGCTTTTGTTGAAGTTTCGAGAACATACCTTCACCGAGGAGTCTAACAGTATATTGCTCCCTCCTACGTATATCTCGCGAAGAGACCATGAGGATAAAATCAGAGAGATTAGAGCCCACACAGAGGCATACCGACAACCCTTCTTTCCACGAACAATACGAGACTGGAACAGAAGGGAGAACAGATAGAGGTACTCGAAGTGCCACCGTCGGGTGGCTTGCGGAGTATGGATGTAGAAGTAGATGAAGATGTTCTGCCATCTTGTTCTATGTGTTCTGGGCGGGAATTTTCAATTTTGCATTACTATTGGGCTTTGGGAGGTGTGTCTCTTTGTTCCTCTCTCTCTCTCTCTCTCTCTCTCTGTGTGTGTGTGTGTGTGTGTGTGTGTGTGTGTGTGTGTGTGTGTGTGTTTTGATCTTCCTGATAGTTCTTTTAGAGCTGAGAACAGGGTTCCACTGTGTAATGCTGTGTATTCATTCGTATGTTAGCGATTTAATTACACACATCTTCCATATGACAATCGCAGGCGTAGTTACTTTCATACTGTCTACGTACACTACCACCATTAATTATTTTTTCACATTTAATTGTGCATTTTACATTAGCTGAAAATTTTCTCTTTCTCTACTACGTCACTTTGTAACATTTCTTCTGCGTTCGTTACTTGCAGCTGCGGACTCCCACGGGTCTCTATCAAATTACTTTTTCCTCTGAAACATCGGAAGACTCCACTGGAGGTGGCAGGCAGCCCCAGGCTGGTGGAGCGCTTCGCAAACAGCCGCGTCTTTTATTCGATCAGCCAGCCTCGGGTAATCACATTTGATTTCAGCGGGGCTACCTCTGCCACCGTCTCCAGCACTCGTAGCGTTCTCGATCATTCCAGCAGCGTTCCAGTGTGCCGTTCTGTGAAGGGGTTCTGACAGTCTGTTCGTAAATCTCATAATGTCCCGTACTCGCTCACAGACCTGATTTCACGTTCACCGTAGTGCAACTGTATCTGTCAGTATATGGAATAAAAGCCTGCGGAACTAAGCACAGAGGGCTACTGCGTGTGTATGTCTGATCCATCAGTTATCGTTTGGTTTGTAGTGTAGACTTCTAAGAGTCAAATAAAAAATATTTTAGACATCAGTCTTTCGAGTGTTTTTTGTTGTTTTTACCTCTTCTTATTTATGTTACTCTATTCGTTTCTACTTACTTACATCAGTCAATGTCCTAGTTAGTCAGTTTTGCATATTCTGTTTTTACATGCATTTGCATCGTTTCCCCTCAGTTGCCCTTACAACGCCAACTTATCTGTCCCAAAAGCTATAACACACCTTCCATTAACGTATCTTATGGCAAGGACTCTATAGGCTTCCTTATCTAATATCAGTACCTTTGTAATCCGCACTTAATGTCGCTACTTAATTTTTAACACTCTTCCACAACACCAAATTTCAATTGCTTCCCGTTTCTTCTTCAACTTCCCCACAATCAAAGTTTAGCATAGGTACACTTCTTGTTCTGAGCCCACGGTTCAAAAATTTCTCCACAACTTCATATCGGTATCTGATTAAAGAAATCATTCCTTCTGATTTTTCAAAGACCGTGTAATTTTGATGTCAACTAAGTCGTTATTCTACTCTGCACATTTCTTCATCACGTTCGCCTTACCTTTGATCATTCGTAACTCATACTAAGTATCACCCTCACCTGCGCCCAGAAAGGCGATATTGTCGGCGCACATTATTTCCTCTTACACTTTTATTCCTGTTTTGAAATTTTCTTTTACTTTTCATTGCATCGAAGGTATGAAAGTTAAGCAACAGCGGCGTTGGGATGTAATCATACCTTACGTCCTTCTTAATAAGAATTTGTCATTTTTACGTATTTTTATTGCTCTAATTTTTTTGTATGTTATAGCTTGCTTGCTTGTCTCTGTGATTTGTATCCATTCGTATCAGGATCTTATTCCATTTCAGAAAATCTAAACATTAATTTATGCCCACAGTTGCTACGAAGAGGCTGCGATTTTCTCTTCACTTCTGGGACTGGGACCCTCATCTGCTCCGATATGATCTACCCAGCTCTTCCGTGGTCTTCTAGGATCTCCTTTTAGTTTTCAGTTTCTACTTCAATATCAGTTTTGTTTACTACTTCCTCTGACATCCTGTCAATACGTTCCTATCATTTTACTTTGTTTTATTTTATTAATTCTTTAACTGGATAAATTCCCTACCCCGGCTCAGAGAGTCTTTATTTCTTACCTGAGCCCACAGATTGCAGTATTTCATTTCAGTGGCTTTTATAGACATTTTGTCACGCTTTCTTATTCCCACAGCTCTAAGCCACATGTCAAAACAGGTGTAGTCGTTAATTTATAGTATTGTTTTACTTTAGCTTTTTTCTGCACTTTCTTACCTAATATTCTGTGTATTGTATTATACACCATCTAATATTTATTGGATTTATCATTTGAAACATAGCAACAGTTATGATTAGCCCGAATTACTTCATCTGTTGTTGCCACGAACGATGCTCCACGACAGTGATCTGTGCGGGCTGTGGAGAGAGTTCTAGTCTCCCTGCAGCCAGTGAAGTAGTTTATTAGCGGACGAACCGGTTACACTTAAACTCTTTCCGGAAGCCAGCAAAATGTAATTCGTGCCCCTAGTCTGCGAGCGATCGAGACGAATTACATACTATTCTTCATCTGTGAATGAAAAGTGTTTTATTGGATGTGTGAATTGTTTTGCTGGTGGATTTGTAGATAGCTTGTTGAAGTGAGCGCATGACTTCGTGACGGGAATGGCTTACGTATTTTAAAATAAATGGCATCCGTTTTGAAACTTCGACTACGTCACTTAATATTCTGCCTGAACCTCAATATGCGAGACACATATAGTAGTAAACCATTTCAGCCCGCAGTAACTCGTCAAGATACTACGCCTAGCCTTTCACTGCGCTGAGATAACTGCTTGAGTTGGAGAAGCCAAGTCACTTCAAACTTGCGATCTTTTCCGAAGCGTTAAGGATAAGGGGTACTTATAAATGGTGGAAAAATCGATTTTTTTTTTTACTTTTTCCTGATTACATTGATATGTACGTTATAGGGTTTCAAATGAAAATTGACCTATGTATACCAAATTTTAAAGTTATGGTCATGTATGGCGCCACGCCCCCTTTATTCCTGTTACAGAAACCAATATTATTTCGAAAAGAACTGTGAACTTTCTGTTACCAGCGATTATACGTATGATACATCGTACATGTTGGTAACAGTGCAGGTTTCTAGTTTCTGTAAATGATTATCTTTGCTAGTATTTACTTTTGTTTCGCTGAAGCAGTTTGTTCATGAGTTACTGAACATTTGCTGCCCAAGTGCTACATATATTTGTGGAAGTACATATCCTATAGTGTGCAACAAACACGAATTATGCCACGCATCAGGAAATTCAATAAAAGGAAATTCCGTGATTACCAGTTCACAAACAAAGCAAGCCACACTGTTGAAAGTAACCTATGTGTCAGTTCTTCAGGGAAGTAACTCCAACACGACATGCCTCCCGGTAATTCAAATTTTTGTGTTAACAATGTTGTTGTTGATGTGGGTATCTTATCTTCTTTGATAAAGGAAGAGGCGAAATGTAAACAATGCGATGGTGTAGGCGCCTGGAAATAACTGAACAACAAAGTAGCAGGAAGGGTTTAATATCAAAATTAGTTGTTCTGTGTAGATCCTACAATAAATCTACCTCGAACATTGTGCATAATGCATATGATGTGAATCTGAAGTTAGTGTAGGCAATGCGTGCAATATCAAAAGGAAAAAGGCTGCTCAGACGTTTTGTGGTTTGACGGACCTTCCTCCTCCCAGTAGGTTCAGCAAGTACATAAAAGTACTTTCGGGTGCCTTGGCTGTTGTGTCTAAAGCATCTATGAAACGTGCAGTAGAAGAAACTGTAAATATTAGTGGAACCAGGGACATTGTTCTTGCACTTAATGGGACATGGCAACGTCGAGGACATCGTTCCTTGAATGATGTTGTAAGTGGTGCTACTTCTCTGGAGAATGGAAAAGTTGTTGATGTTGAGTGCTTATCTAAGTACTGCCACACGTGCCATGGTAACGCTGATGGATATATTGAACGTCAGTGTTCTAAGAATTACGATAGTTAAGGTGGAGGTATGGAGTGTGATGGAGCTCTAAAAATATTTCAGAGGTCGGTGCCCGTTAGATTGACAGACACTGGAACAGACCTTCTTCAGAGTTATTACGGACTGGCCACTAGACGAACTGCACCTGTGAATGATGTTACAGCAATAAGAAAAGCTGTAGGGGCCATCTACTTTCATAAGTTGTTCACAGATGATCACCCTGTTCACGGACTTGGCCCTAAAGGAGCAGATTCTTGATGTGGTTACCAAAAAGCAAAAGAAAGCGGTCAAATATACCGTCATAAGCAATCTCTTCCCGAGAGGGTTACGAATGAAATAAAACCAATTTTTAGAGACCTGAGTGACCCCGTTTTGCTTAGTAAAAGTCTTCATGGGGACTCTCAGAATACAAATGAAAGTTTCAACCATTGCATATCGGAAAGATTACCTAATAATGTTGTTGTAGGACTAAATACATTAAAAGTTTATGTACTAGATGCAGTGTTATGTTTCAATGATGCAGTAATAGGAAGATTGGAAGTCTTGAGAAATTTGGGCATAAAATGTGGCTCTAATATGGAAGACCAATTGCTTGCGTGTGACAGACAACGGGTGCATGAAGCTGAAAGATTCACTCTTCCAGTTACCAAAGAAGTAAGAAGTGCTAAATGGAGTGCCAAGAAGAAGCTTGAAGATGAAGAAACGCTGCAGAATGAAGACTATGCTTCAGGAATGTTCTGAGGCACAGTTTAATTAGACTCATATCTTTATTCGCAAGTTCCTAAAGTTCATAAAGCATTGCTCTAATTTTTTTCTGTAACTTGCAATGGTCCATATTTGTGCAGTAGACCTAAGCTTTATTGCAGAATCCCGCCCTGGCGATAGCAGCGTCACCTGACGAGGAATGGCTGCTAGTCAGACACAAGCATGGTGCATGTAGTATCAGTGAGCAAGCTGTCCGTGTGTAAAACGGGGAAGGCTTGTGGTCGATCTAGTTTGACTGAGCGTAATTGTGATGGCCCGGATGCTCGGCACAAGGAATTTCGGAAACTGCACGACTTGTCGGGTGTTAGAGGAATGCTATGGTGTCTTCAACATGTGGCGAAACCAAGGTGAAACCAGGTCCAATTGTCGTAGGATTGGGCAGTCATACCTTATAAGAGATGTCGGATATCATAGGTTGAGCGCACTGGTAAAATACGACTGGTGGCGAACTAACATCAGACTTTAATCCTGGGTAGAGTAGAAGTGTGTCTGGACACACAGTGCACTGAACACTCCTAACGATGAGCCATCGCAGCAGACGACCCACGGATGTGCCAATGTTAACACCACGACATCGGGAACTACAACCGAAAAATGCACGGACCATCGAAACTGGACGTTGACGCAGTGACAGAGCGTTGCAAGGTCTGATGAATCCCGATACGTTCTTCACCATGCCGATGGGAAGGCATGAATCCGACGTCCTCCACGCGAAAATGGAAATGCGGTGTGGCTAGGACCTCCCGTCGGGTAGACCGTTCGCCTGGTGCAAGTCTTTCGAGTTGACGCCACTTCGGGGACTTGCCTGTCGATGGGGATGAAATGATGATGATAAGGACAATACAACACCCAGTCCCTGGGCAGAGAAAAATCTCCGACCCAGCCGGGAATCGAACCCAGGGCTTTAGGTATGACATGCCGTCGCGCTGACCACTCAACTACCAGGAGCAGACCTTCCCTGGGAATAACCCCTAGACACATATATTTCAGGACAGAGAAAAGCTAGTGGCTGCTCCATTACGCTCTGAGAAATATTCACATGGGGTTCCATGGGTTCAGTGGAGCTTGTGCAGGGCCCCAAGACGGCCAAGAAGTATCGTGCGCTGGTTGCACACCACATACACCCTATCACGACCATAATGTTACCCGGCGGCAGTGCCAGTTTTCAGCAAGATGATGCGCCATGTCACAAGGCCAGGAGTGTGATGGAGTGGAACGAGGAGAACAGTGGCGAGCTCCAATTGACGAGCTGCCCCCCTCCCCCATCTCGCCAGAACTGAACTCGATCGAACACATCTGGGATGTGATTGAACGTGGCGTTAGAGCTCATCATCCCCCTCCTCGGAATTTTTGGGAATTAGGTGACATGTGTGTGCAGATGTACCAACGCCATCCAGCGACGTACCAGGGCCTCATTACTTCCACACCACGACGCGTCGCTGCTGTTATCAATGCCAATGGAGGACATACCGGCTATTAGTTAGGTGGTCATAATGTTCTGGCTGGTCAGTGTAAGTAAATATAGAATTTAACTTTTGAAAAAATACAGGTGCACGTGAGACGCCACATCTTGTCTTCTCATCGCTAAGGCGCTAAAGTCGCCTCACATGGGATGTGGAAGGGAAATCTAATTTCTCGAGACACAACAACCGTGGCACAAGAGAAGCGCTAGATAACGCGATTTTGTTTGCGAAAATTTAGAGCAGGAAAATTTCCCCTTTGGCTATATATGCAGGGTGGTCCATTGATCGTGACCGGGCCAAATATCTCACGAAATAACCATCAAACGAAAAAACTACAACGAACGAAACTTGTCTAGGTTGAAGGGGGAAACCAGATGGCGCTATGGTTGGCCCGCTAGATGCCGCTGCCATAGGTCAAACGGATATCAACTGCGTTTTTTAAATAGGAAACCCAATTTTTATTACATATTCGTGTAGTACGCAAAGAAATATGAATGTTTTAGCTGGACCACTTTTTTCGCTTAGTGATAGATGGAGCTGTAATAGTCACAAACATATGGCTCACAATTTTAGACGAACAGTTGGTAACATGTAGGTTTTTTAAAATAAAGTACAGAACGTAGGTACATTTAAACATTATATTTCGGTTGTTCCAATGTGATACATGTAACTTTGTGAACTTATCATTTCTGAGAACGCATCCTGTTACAGCGTGATTACCTGTAAATACCACATTAATGCAATAAATGCTCAAAATGATGTCCGTCTACCTCAATGCAATACGTGTAACGACATTCCTCTTAACAGCGAGTAGTTCGCCTTCTGTAATGTTCGCACATGCATTGACAATGCGCTGACACATGTTGTCAGGCGTTGTTGGTGGATCACGATGGCAAATATCCTTCAACTTTGCCCACAGAAAGAAATCCGGGGACGTCAGATCCGGCGAACACGCGGGCCATGGTATGGTGCTTGGACGACGAATCCACTTGTCATGAAATATGCCGTTCAATACCGCTTCAACCGTACGCGAGCTATGTGCCGGGCATCCATCATGTTGGAAGTACATCGCCACTCCGTCATGCAGTGAAACATCTTGTAGTACCATCGGTGGAACATTACCTAGGAATCAGCATACATTGCACCATTTAGATTGCCATCGATAAAATGGGGGCCAATTATCCTTCCTCCCATAATGCCGCACCATACATTAACAAGCCAAAGTCGCTGATGTTCCACTTGTCGCAGCCATCGTGGATTTTCCGTTGGCCAGTATTGCTTATTATGCCGGTTTACGTTACCACTGTTGGTGAATGACGCTTCGTCGCTAAATAGAACGCGTGCAAAATATCTGTCATCGTCCCGTAATTTCTCTTGTGCCCAGTGGCAGAACTCTACACTACAGCAGCTAAAACACCTACTTGGGCATCATCATTTGTGCAAGTCGTGGTTGACGTTTCACATGTGGCTGAACACTTCCTTTTTCCTTAAATAACGTAACCATCCGGCGAACGGTCCGGACACTTGGATGATGTCGTCCAGGATACCGAGCAGCATACATAGCACACGCCCGTTGGGCATTTTGATCACAATAGCCATACATCAACACGATATCGACCTTTTCCGCAATTGGTAAACGGTCCATTTTAGCAAGGGTAATGTATCACGAAGCAAATACCGTCCGCACTGGCGGAGTGTTACGTGATACCATGTACTTATACGTTTGTGACTATTACAGCGCCATCTATCACAAAGCGAGAAAAGTGGTCCAACTAAAAACATTCATATTCTTTACGCACTACACGAATAAAAAATGGGGCTCCTGTTTAAAAAAACGCAGTTGATATCCGTTTTACCTATGGCAGCGCCATTTAGCCGGCCACCCATAGCGCCATCTGGTTTCTCCTTCAAGCTGGACGCACAAACAGTGCCTGAACTATTACGGGAATCGGCAAAAAGCCGCGAGTAAAGAGTATAATGGGCAGGGGCAGTATGAATATAGCGCGGGATAATAATTTTGGAATGTGGGTCTCACGGGAGGCGTGTCAGAGATAAGTCCCTGCAGTCGCACTGTTCTTTCCGTCCTCGGTGGCTCAGATGGATAGAGCGTCTGCCATGTAAGCAAGAGATCCCCGGTTCGAATCCCGGTCGGGGCACATTTTTTCAACTGACCCCGTAGGGGTATTCGTTTCATTGTAATTTCATTCTAAAGACAGTCGCTACCAGACGCCGCCTTGAATCAGAGTAGTCGACATAGACACGACCTCAAGCAGTTCCGTACTCCGCCGCTCCCCCCACTCTGGTAGCAGCCTCACAATACTTCAGATCCAGCAGCGAGCTTGTGGCGCTACTCAGAACAGCGTGCCAAAGTTCAAAGTTAAATGTCGAGCGATATGCGACTGTCATTCAGTACAAGAACTAAAACAGCTTCGACACTGCAGTACTACTATTCAGTGTGAGATAAACAGTTATCATTGTGTCCTTAGGTTATATTATGTCTGATGCGTCCCGATCGATTTTGCCGCGGGCGCAATCGACTCCAGCGACATCGCTGGGAGGATGTTGGAGGTAGCATTCCCCGTGCCGAGGAAACTAGAGGTTCTTAAAGCAGCCCGCAGCACAGAGCGGTTGCTGGCAAGTGGGCCGCGAAGTGGCGCGGAAGAGAATATTCCGGCAGTAGCTCTGAGTGACAGTCGCGAGAGACCGACGCTGACGACGGGGGTCAGCGAGCACTACGGTCCGGATTAGACGCCTTGCTTTGACGAGATGCAGTATGCGGACGTCCTGCGACGTGTGACGCGTTCGGTAGCAAAGTTGGACATCTGTTTCTGTGGAGAGCTGGAACTTTGGGAGGTCGTGTTGGCGTCGCGGCTCATTAGACATATAATACAATGCCTATGCTGCAGTCGCTGGATTTTGAATTTATGTCCTTGTGGACCTTTCAAGGCTTTAGTTGATAACGTTAATCTCACCTAACACTCTGTACAAGAGGCTGTACGGAGCGAGGTGGCGCAGTGGTTAGCACACTGGACTCGCATTCGGGAGGACGACGGTTCAATCCCGTCTCCAGCCATCCTGATTTAGGTTTTCCGTGATTTCCCTAAATCGTTTCAGGCAAATGCCGGGATGGTTCCTTTGAAAGGGCACGGCCGAATTCCTTCCCTATCCTTCCCTAGCCCGAGCTTGCGCTCCGTCTCTAATGACCTCGCTGTCGACGGGACGTTAAACACTAACATCCTCCTCCTCCAAGAGGCTGCTTGTGTATTTCTTCGTTGGAGGTTGAAATTGCGAAGGAAGTTATTTTGGGAAGGCTGAAATATTTCACCAAGTATGACATTTATGAAAGAATCGTTTTCGATTGCTGTGTGCATGTCCATCGTGCCCGTTGCAACCGTTAATTAGGCTTACGTATTGAAGTTTCTTTTATTCGAGTTAACTAATTTCACTTCTCTGTTTGTTGTGGAAGCCTGATAATATTCTGTGCTCTAGTTTCCCGTGCTAGAGCCGTAATTTATTTATTTTTTTCTTTTTTTTGTAAGCGTCCTGCCGTGGTTTTGTCTCCTCTTGACCTACCGACGAGATGGTGCATATTCTGTATCCTGGCTCCGGTCCTGTTGTAATGCTTATTTAACCTGTATGTCCGGGTACGGTGGTACACGAAGTTTAAAAATGGTTCAAATGGCTCTAAGCACTATGGCACTTAACATCTGAGGTCATCAGTCCCCTAGACTTATAACTACTTAAACCTAACTAACCTAAGGACATCATACACATCCATGCCCGAGGCAGGATTCGAACTTGCGACCGCAGCAGCAGCGCGGTTCCGGACTGAAGCGCCTAGAACCGCTCGGCCACAGCGGCCGGCTACACGAAATTTTCGAGCTTAAATTTTACTGTTTTGTTGTTACTTAGTGTTATTGTAGCCAATTGCCAAAGATCGGTAGTCATTTGTTGATGCCATCATATCATTCTTCGATTAGAAGTTACGTGATTTTTATAATCTTCTGTAATGTAACACTTAGAAAAGGGTGATTAAAGCTGACGTTACGTGGTCACTTTTTGGTGTTAACGATAAAAATTTATGTTTAGTACTTTACAACTTCCTTTATAACTTTAGATTAGGAGCAAGGGACGGTCAAGTTTTGTTTTGACGTCATAATGTCTTATATCCTTTGATGTACAAGAATTTGAAAGACATTATTGTGTTTTAAAATATACTGTACGTTAATAATTCTCTATGATTGCGTTAGTGCGTTCTATATTAATGTTAATTCTGCTGGCAATTGGTTCCTGTGTGAACTCGTTTCTAAAGAATAATACATTTACTGATTAATTGAGTTGAAGTTTTATCAATGTGCAACTTTTGAGTGCCAAGGAATGAAAGCTTTTCCCGTAGTAAAGTTTGAGTTAATAAGTCCAAGATCTTCAGTGAATGTTCAGTAACTTTACGCTGAAGGAATTCTGTTACCTAGCCAACCTGCTCGATTGGTGTAAAATCTTAATAGAGAGCAGTTTCAATATCATATTGCCCCTTATATTGGTATGGATGACTTCCGAAGTTACGTATCTCGTATTAAAAACTTTTACTGAAACTGAACTAATGTTCATTATAGATTGCAGCAGCTTCTCGACCTCCTCCAGGAGTTAAATCCTTAGAACTATCGCCGAGGCTTGCTACGACATACCAAACACCATGTTCTAGTTATGTTTTATTGCCTGTAGTATACACAAATTATAATTTCAACATCCAGGAACACATAAATCAGAAAGGAAATTTATATATGCAGCCTGAAAGGACATGGAAACTTCACAAAATCGGATAAACGCACTCCCTAGAGAAAGCGCACTTATATTCACATAACATCGAATATTACAGAATATATTTAGTTTTATTTAATAAGAAAATTGTACAACATTTTAGAAAATGTGAAGATGAATAAAAGAAGGAAAGTGGGATACACCAAACTCTAGCATTTACGCTCCGCTGAATGTCTACAAGAAGTGACCGGTTGTATTTTATCTTAAGATCTTCTGAACGCTTTAACCGGGTAAATGTTATTAACATTTAATTATAGCAAATCCTACCAAAAGCAACGCGTTTTTGTTGAATCTTCAATGTGTCGTAGCATTAAACCGCAAGTTACAACACGGCAATACGACAATTCTTTAACCACCGCTATGTTTCCCTTAATTTTACTACAGAAAATTGTACCAATAATGACGTGTTTTCGAGATATACTCAGTGCACTCGCGCTTAGAAGCAGCATATATTCATATGGCGTGAGTTATAAAATCCACCAAACAAGGGCTTCAGCTGAAAACGACAAATACAAAACGGTTCTCGCAAGATCCGTTTGCGGCATAAATTGAGCCCAGCAAAAGTTTTTAATCTGTCTACAGGTTTTGCTTTAGTGCACACTTCTAATAGATTCGGAGTTCCGTAGTAAGTGGCTGAAATATCGCAGAATTTATTTTGAGTTTAGTAGCGAGGCAATGGCTCCGCAACAGCAAAGTGACGCCATAAAATTCTTACAGCTCAACATCAGTGTTAATTACCTGTCTTTGTGAGAGGACGGCTCCATGCTCATTTTGTAGGTCATGCCCCACAGACGGCGGTCCAGGGCTGAATTCAAGGGCAGCAAAAGTTTTTAATCTGCCTGTACGTTTCTCTGCAGTGCACGCTTCTCTACCGAAATAAAGAACCATTCGAGCAAAAAAAAAATTTCAAATGGCTCTGAGCACTATGGGACTTAACTTCTGTGGTCATCAGTCCCCTAGAACTTAGAACTAGTTAAACCTAACTAACCTAAGGACATCACAAACATCCATGCCCGAGGCAGGATTCGAACCTGCGACCGTAGCGGTCTTGCGGTTCCAGACTGCAGCGCCTTTAACCGCACGGCCACTTCGGCCGGCCATTCGAGCAAACGGCGAGATTTATTTATTAAGCAATCTGCGCGTGCAGCCCAAATTTCCCATATGTCGAAAACGACATACACAGAAATTTATTTTAAATGCGAAGTTCACTATTGCTACATGCAATTATGATCCGTCGAAGTGGTAAATTTCAGGCTGTCACTTAAACTAACAAACACAACAAAAGCATCGGGCAGCCTGTCAAAAATAAAAACTTTTTTGCGCACAACTTTTCCGCGTTTTAATGGAGTTGAATTGACGTCTGCGCCGTTCCCAATCAGCGCAGCGGCCGCCTTTCTGTCGCGGGAAATGCTCAATTTGCAGCGGCCAAATTTAGCGACGAGTGGGCGTGTGGGCGGTGGCGCGCCCCGGCGGTCGCCCGTCCAATCACACGCGCCAGCTTCCGCCGCCGCCCTCGCGGATATTACTTCATTCGCGCCGCTCTCCGTCCGCCGTAAGGACTATCTCAGGAGTAACTGCTGGTCGACGGATAGGGGAGATTATTCCCAGTGTGTAAAACTTAAGGACGAAAGCAACTTTTGCGCGATGTTTCATTGCCAAGTCCTAAGGTCCACCACAACTCGTCTGCCCAAACATGGCTGTTTAGAGAATGGAGAAGTCAGTCAGTAATAAATTTACATTCATCTGTGAAAAGAATGCCCTGTGGAAACACTGCGGTCTCGTTGATGTAATGGTGCAGAAACTGCATACAGAACTCAAACGCATGGTGGAAAATCCGCTGGTGTTAGTGACTGTATCCTTTGGAGGTCGGTGTAGATGTTGACCACACAGAACATACCAGATAGTGCTGGGAGCAACATCCATTGCACACGCAATTGCTCGTATACTCCTTGACTGGTTCTCTCTCTCCATGTCGGATGTGCGACGTCTCTTTGGAGCACCACAGTCACGCGTACCGACGGTGAAAGTTCCCCTTTCTCGAAGCTGTTGCGTAATTCTACATCTACATCAACATGATTACTCTGCAAATCACATTTAAGTGTCTGGCAGAGCGTTCATCGAACCACCTTCACAATTCTCTATTATTCCAATCTCGTATAGCGTGTGGAAAGATGGAACACCTACAGGGTGTTACAAAAAGGTACGGCCAAACTTTCAGGAAACATTCCTCACACACAAATAAAGAAAAGATGTTATGTGGACATGTGTCCAGAAACGCTTAATTTCCATGTTAGAGCTCATTTTAGTTTCGTCAGTATGTACTGTACTTCCTCGATTCACCGCCAGTTGGCCCAAATTTGAAGGAAGGTAATGTTGACTTCGGTGCTTGTGTTGACATGCGACTCATTGCTCTACAGCATCAAGCACATCAGTACGTAGCATTAACAGGTTAGTGTTCATCACGAACGTGGTTTTGCAGTCAGTGCAATGTTTACAAATGCGGAGTTGGCAGATGCCCATTTGATGTATGGATTAGCACGGGGCAATAGCCGTGGCGCGGTACGTTTGTATCGAGACAGATTTCCAGAACGAAGGTGTCCCGACAGGAAGACGTTCGAAGCAATTGATCGGCGTCTTAGGGAGCACGGAACATTCCAGCCTATGACTCGCGACTGGGAAAGACCTAGAACGACGAGGACACCTGCAATGGACGAGGCAATTCTTCGTGCAGTTGACGATAACCCTAATGTCAGCATCAGAGAAGTTGCTGCTGTACAAGGTAACGTTGACCACGTCACTGTATGGAAAGTGCTACGTGAGAACCAGTTGTTTCCGTACCATGTACAGCGTGTGCAGGCACTATCAGCAGCTGATTGGCCTCCACGGGTACACTTCTGCAAATGGTTCATCCAACAATCTGTCAATCCTCATTTCAGTGCAAATGTTCTCTTTACGGATGAGGCTTCATTCCGACGTGATCAAATTGCAAATTTTCACAATCAACATGTGTGGGCTGACGAGAATCCGCACGCAATTGTGCAATCACGTCATCAACACAGGTTTTCTGTGAAGGTTTGGGGAGGCATTGTTGGTGATGTCTTGATTGGGCCCCATGTTCTTCCACCTACGCTCAATGGAGCACGTTATCATGATTTCATACGGGATACTCTACCTGTGCTGCTAGAACATGTGCCTTTACAAGTACGACACAACATGTGGTTCATGCACGATGGAGCTCCTGCACATTTCAGTCGAAGTGTTCGTACGCTTCTCAACAACAGATTCGGTGACCGATGGATTGGTAGAGGCGGACCAATTCCATGGCCTCCACGCTCTCCTGACCTCAACCCTCTTAACTTTCATTTATGGGGGCATTTGAAAGCTCTTGTCTGCGCAACCCCGGTACCAAATGTAGAGACTCTTCGTGCTCGTATTGTGGACTGCTGTTATACAATACGCCATTCTCCAGGGCTGCATCAGCGCATCAGCGATTCCATGCGACGGAGGGTGGATGCATGTATCCTCGCTAACGGAGGACATTTTGAACATTTCCTGTAACAAAGTGTTTGAAGTCACGCTGGTACGTTCTGTTGCTGTGTGTTTCCATTGCATGATTAATGTGATTTGTAGAGAACTGATAAAATGAGGTCTAACATGGAAAGTAAGCGTTTCCGGACACATGTCCACATAACATATTTTCTTTCTTTGTGTGTGAGGAATGTTTCCTGAATGTTTGGCCGTACCTTTTTGTAACACCCTGTATATCTTTCCATGCGAGCTCTGATTTCCCTCATTTTATCGTGGTGATCGTTTCTCTCTATGTAGGTCGGTGTCAACAACGTATTTTCGCATTCGAAGGAGAAAGTTAGTGATTGGAATT
Organism: Schistocerca americana; assembly: GCF_021461395.2. NCBI lineage: Eukaryota > Metazoa > Arthropoda > Insecta > Orthoptera > Acrididae > Schistocerca > Schistocerca americana. Next base: position 676,904,585 of record NC_060120.1, on the reverse strand, counting down.
TCGTGGGAAGATTCCGAAAAACGCCTTTCATTTAATGATTTCCAGCCCAAGTCCTGCCTCATTTCCGTGACACTCTCTCCCATATTTCACGATAGTACAAAACGTGCTGCCCTTCTTTGAAATTTTTCGATGTACTCCGTCAGTCCTATCTGGTAAGAATCCCACACCGCGCAGCAGTATTCTAAAGGAGGACGGACAAGCGTAGTGTAGGCTGTCTCCTTAGTAGATTTGTTACATTTTCTAAGTGCTCTTCCAATAAAGCGCAGTGTTTGGTTAGCCTTCCCCACAACATTTTCTGTGTGTTCCTTGCAATTTAAGATGTTCGTAACTATAATTCTTAGGTATTTAGTTGAATTTACGGCCTTTAGATTTGACTAATTTATCGTGTAAACGAAGTTGAACGAATTCCTTTTAGCACTCATGTGGATGACCTCACACTTTTCGTTACTTATGATCAACTGCCAATTTTCGTACCATTTGATATTTACAGTTAATCATGCTGCAACAGCATACGTTCTCAGAAATGATAAGCTCACAAAGGTACATGTATCACTCTGGAACAACAGAAATAAAATGTTCAAACGTACCTAGGTTCTGTATTTTAATTTTAAAAAAACTTACCTGTTACCAATTGTTTGTCTAAAATTGTGAGCCATGTGTTTGTGAGTATTACAGCGCCATCTATCACAAAGCGAAAAAAGTGGTCCAACTAAAACATTCATATTTCTTTACGTACTACACGAATATGTAATAAAAATGGGGGTTCCTATTAAAAAAAAAACGCACTTGATATCCGTTTGACCTAGGGCAGCACCATCCAGCGGGCCAACCATAGCGCCATCTGGTTCCCGGCTTCAAGCTGGACGAGTTTCGTTCTTTGTAGTTTTTTCGTTTAATGCTTATTTCGTGAGATATTTGTCCCGTTCACTATCAATGGACCACCCTGTATATGCAAGTACTGAGTATTCATGTCGTCTGTACCATTAGTTGAATCGCTCGTGTAGGATATTGGCAGTGGAGTGTAGTCCTTGTTGAGGCATTTGTTCATTTAGTACAAGGTGTTGTTATGGTTAACCGCCTATAAAGTACTATTGGCTGATATTATAAATATTGTGATTTCTGTTCATTTGTTGCGGGTGGGTCCCTGCTTTTTTGTGACCAGGATCGAATTATATTAGTGTTTTAAAATATTGTATCTGCTTAGAATAAGTTATAAATATTTATGGGCAGAGTAGTGTTTACCTTGTTGTTAAATGCCAAGCATTGCTATTGATGTTGTTTCAGCCTATGCGATAATATATATCTGTTAATAAATGGTGTTGTAAAATAAGTTCATGAAAATAACAAATGATCGGCTGGAAAATCCCCACCCAAACAAACTCCACCCAAATCCCGGCACTACAGTGATAAGTCACTTGTGCACTACAGTGATAGTCACTCGTGCGAGATCAGCGCTGCAGCGTTGCTGGCGTGGAGGCGTGAAAGGAGCTGTCGTGCTTGGATGTGCCCATGAACACACCATTAAGGAAGTTGCCCTATTTTCAACACGACGTAAGAATAGTGGTCGTCGTAAGGTTGAAACCGACAGGGGTCAGATACTAGTGGCACGTCTTGACGTTGATCCCTACTTTCAAACCCTAAAGAAAATGCTGCTGGCAGTGATTGCTGGTTCTTCCCAAGCAGTTACCGAGCGTGCACTGTGGGCGGAACTGCACAGTATGGACATCTGAAGTCAGAAACCTCACAAAAGTCCATCGGTCACAGCTGTCTGCAAAGCAGCACGTATTCAGTAGGAACAGAGAAACCTGCCGAGAGCTAACTGGAGTCGCGATTTGCCTCTTCTCGAGAGATATATGGCATTCAGTTTATTAAGCTGAGTTAGACATGTGTTAGTCTTTCTGTAATTCACTGTACCTTTGTTTTTTTTTGTTTTTTTTTTTTTATCCTGCTGTGAGTGGATGGCGTATAATTCAGGTTGTGAGTGACTTTGTGATGTTGTAGGTGTGTTTTTCGCACCACGTCTTGGTTCCATCCATTCAGGTTACTGTGAACGTAAACCAGGAATTTTCTTAGGGACCAAGTGTTGTGCTTCGTCGTTCATTTACATGATAGATGTGTTGTGGCACTCCCGCCTTTCATAATGGAAACCGCTATGTTCAAGGTGCTGCAAGAATACGTTCCTGGTTTGAAGAGCATATAGGCCCACTAAATCACACAGGAAATGCCTGCGACGCTTTCGAATAGCGAGCGAAACATATCAATTTGGTACTTGTATGTCAGCAATTCCCAAACTATTTCGAGACCATTACTCTTGAGCGCAGACAGATGCTAACTAGTAACACCTCACTCCTCTCTCCCCCTACTCCCCCCTCCCCAACCAAAATCAACACCAGCGTCTAACTAAACCTTGGAATGAAACTTTCATTGAAGTCTTTTAGTTTTAAAATAAGGAAACATAAACGATGTAGGTTGTAGTAGGTGTCTCATTGTAGTAGGTGTCTCATTAAACCACCAACTAGCGGGTCAGTGCGGCAGTTGGTGTTGCTTATTTCTAAGCTGTTTTCATAGACTGAAAAAGTAATTCTCAGTGCATCGCGTTTGCTACCTATAACCCCGCTGCCCAACGCCTCGGCGGACGTGTCACACGATAGGAAGGTCGTCACAGCCCCTCTTACCCACATTTCATACCTTCTTTTGACACCTCAGTGATAGTTGTCACAACCAGCCAGTGTTGAAATCACGTGGTTTTTTATGTTGCCGAGGAAAATAATTCAGACACACCACTACTCAGAATCGACATGAAAAAGGTCTTATGGGGTGGCATAAAGGGAGTCAATGAATCCACCTCTTTCATTGGTGCGTTAATTCCCACACATTTCGCAGTCGAAAACGACAGTTCAATGTGATGAGCACAGAAGGACGTTCTTGACAATTTTTTTACAGTGCTGATACCCCTCTGACTATTTACTCCTTCTGCAAGCACATCGTCGGCCAGCAACCACATTGACCTTGGCCGTACCCCTTTGGAGTGCAGTGCGACCGTAGTTTTTGCTGTGGTGGATCCGTTAAAAGCCATTCGACGAAATTTGAACGTTATCTGAAGCAGCAAAGGCTGCTTATGCTTTTTCAACCCTACTGTTTCACGCGCACTCCGATTTCCCCCTCCCCCCATCCTCTGTCCACGTCCCTACCCTTCCCCGTCCTGTTATCACAGAAGCGTGCGATATTGACACATGCGTGAATATAGCAGCAAATCGTCCCTCTAAGACCACACAGTTTGGCAACATACACGGTGCCACCTGTCCACTTTTGCTGAGCACATTGAAAATGAATCTGTACAGACAAAACCTGTGACGAGAATGCTAGGCGACTGCAGGCAGGCTTTGCTGCTGCCCTTGAGCCTGCTAACGGATCATCCGGAATCGGAGGGGGGGTAAAAGGGGTTCCTGTCTGCAAGCGCATAGATTAGACTAGATTAGATTATATTAGATTCAGTTTCCGTTCCATAGACCCAAAAGATGAGATGATTCTCGTGGGTGTGGACCATGTCAGAAAGTACACTCCTGGAAATGGAAAAAAGAACACATTGACACCGGTGTGTCAGACCCACCATACTTGCTCCGGACACTGCGAGAGGGCTGTACAAGCAATGATCACACGCACGGCACAGCGGACACACCAGGAACCGCGGTGTTGGCCGTCGAATGGCGCTAGCTGCGCAGCATTTGTGCACCGCCGCCGTCAGTGTCAGCCAGTTTGCCGTGGCATACGGAGCTCCATCGCAGTCTTTAACACTGGTAGCATGCCGCGACAGCGTGGACGTGAACCGTATGTGCAGTTGACGGACTTTGAGCGAGGGCGTATAGTGGGCATGCGGGAGGCCGGGTGGACGTACCGCCGAATTGCTCAACACGTGGGGCGTGAGGTCTCCACAGTACATCGATGTTGTCGCCAGTGGTCGGCGGAAGGTGCACGTGCCCGTCGACCTGGGACCGGACCGCAGCGACGCACGGATGCACGCCAAGACCGTAGGATCCTACGCAGTGCCGTAGGGGACCGCACCGCCACTTCCCAGCAAATTAGGGACACTGTTGCTCCTGGGGTATCGCCGAGGACCATTCGCAACCGTCTCCATGAAGCTGGGCTACGGTCCCGCACACCGTTAGGCCGTCTTCCGCTCACGCCCCAACATCGTGCAGCCCGCCTCCAGTGGTGTCGCGACAGGCGTGAATGGAGGGACGAATGGAGACGTGTCGTCTTCAGCGATGAGAGTCGCTTCTGCCTTGGTGCCAATGATGGTCGTATGCGTGTTTGGCGCCGTGCAGGTGAGCGCCACAATCAGGACTGCATACGACCGAGGCACACAGGGCCAACACCCGGCATCATGGTGTGGGGAGCGATCTCCTACACTGGCCGTACACCACTGGTGATCGTCGAGGGGACACTGAATAGTGCACGGTACATCCAAACCGTCATCGAACCCATCGTTCTACCATTCCTAGACCGGCAAGGGAACTTGCTGTTCCAACAGGACAATGCACGTCCGCATGTATCCCGTGCCACCCAACGTGCTCTAGAAGGTGTAAGTCAACTACCCTGGCCAGCAAGATCTCCGGATCTGTCCCCCATTGAGCATGTTTGGGACTGGATGAAGCGTCGTCTCACGCGGTCTGCACGTCCAGCACGAACGCTGGTCCAACTGAGGCGCCAGGTGGAAATGGCATGGCAAGCCGTTCCACAGGACTACATCCAGCATCTCTATGATCGTCTCCATGGGAGAATAGCAGCCTGCATTGCTGCGAAAGGTGGATATACACTGTACTAGTGCCGACATTGTGCATGCTCTGTTGCCTGTGTCTATGTGCCTGTGGTTCTGTCAGTGTGATCATGTGATGTATCTGACCCCAGGAATGTGTCAATAAAGTTTCCCCTTCCTGGGACAATGAATTCACGGTGTTCTTATTTCAATTTCCAGGAGTGTATAACATAAAAACATAAAAAATTTGAATATTATACTTACTACCATGATCGTTTGTCAGGAGATTGTTGAAATAGGTGAATACAATGCGGTAAACTGGAACAGCTAATATTTACAGAATTAACACGTTTTCAGAATGAAACATTGCTATGCATTATTAATAAATTTACCATACACAAAATACCTAATCTTTACTGTTGTGGCCAAGGGCTGTCAAAACTGAAATCTAACAGACATTTTTACTTAAGCTGGCTTAACAGTCTATGTCAAGATATGCATCTATAGAGCAGAAGGAGTTGCCTATCAAAAAGTCTTTCAAACTCTGTTTATACCGTGCTTTATGTGAAACCAAGTTTTTAATGGTTGCTGGCAATTTTTTGAAAATGTGTGGCCTGAATATTGGACCCTTTTTTGGACCAAGATAAGTGATTTTAGGTCTTTATGTAGATTGTTCTTATTCGTAGTATTGATACTATGTATTGAACTATTGGTTGGAAATAGAGATGTATTACTTGCAAAAATTTCATTAAGGAATAAACATACTGAGAAGCAGTGGTTAGAATACAAAGTTCCTTGAACAGGTTTCTACATGATGTTCTTGAATTTGCACCACAAATGATTCTTATCACAGGCTTTTGCACCCTGAAACTTTTGCTCAGCTTGATGAGTTGCCCCAGAATATGATTCTATATGACATAACAGAATGAAAGTAAGCAAAGTATGCAAGTTTTTTTATATTTATATCTCCTACATCTGACATCATTCTCACTGCAAATACAGACTTGTTTAGGGGCTTAAGCAATTCTTTGGTATGCCCTTCCAAACTGAATTTAGTATCGAGTTGTAATCCCAGAAATTTAACACTGTCAACCTCTTCGATCTGTATGTTTTCATATGTCATACACTTGCTGGAAGGAAATCTCTTACAGGTTCTGAACTGCATATAGTGGGTCTTCTCGAAGTTTAATGACAGTGAATTAGCTTCAAACCATTTGTTAATGTCAGTGAAAATTTCTAAATCTGTACTTGACTTGTTACATATTGCAATGTTTGAACCATCTGCAAACAAAATAAACTTAGGATCTAGCAATGTAACAGGTGAGAGGTCATTAATGTACACAAGAAAAAACAATGGACCCAAGATAGAATCTTGAGGAACACCACATCTAATTAATTCCCAGTCAGATGAAGACTGAGTGCTTACTGCACAGGTATTCCGCAACAACGCCCTATATTTCTTGTTAGATAGATAAGACTCAAACATTTCGCAGCATTGCCAGTGACACCATAATATTCTAATTTACTTATGAGAATGCTGTGGTTCACACAGTCAAAAGCTTTTGATAGGTCACAGAAAACGCCAGCAGCCCGTAATTAATTATCTAATGAATTTGGTACATTGTTACTGTAAGGGTAAGTAGTTTTCTCTATATCAGAACCCTTAAGAAATCCAATCTGTGACTTGGACAATATGTTATTTGCAGTCAGATGCTTAAGAGACGCTTGAACACAACCTTTTCAAGTTATTTTGAGCCGGCAAAAGCGAAATTGGTCGATATTCTGATAGTAGCTCTTTATCCCCCCTCTTGTTAAGAGGCTTAACTTCAACGTATTTTAGCCAGTCTGGAAAAGTTCCTCTGATAAGAGACTGATTACACGAATAACTTAAAATATAACTCAACTCGCATGAGCACTCTTTGATTAATTTCGTTGATATGTTATCATACCTACTGGAATACTTAGATTTTAAGGATTTTATGATCAATGGTAGTTCTTCAGGAGACGTGAGTGTCATTTCCATTCTACTGATGTTATTTTTAAAGACTGGCCTCAGATATTCCATTGCACTGTTCAGAGAACCTGATAACTCCAAGCTGTAAGAGAAATTAAGTACTTGTTCAAGAGGTTTGCAACACTACATGTACTTGTTACTGAAGTCTCATTTATTTTTGGAGCTATCTTTTCCTATTCCTTTTTGGCCCCACCTCTCTCTGTCTTCACTATATCCCTTACAGTTTTTATTTTGTTGCCTGCTGTAATTATCTTTTTCTGGCAATAAAGCTGCTTCGATTTCATCACAGATTGTATCTGTTCAGGTAAGTTTTTAAAATCTCAACAAACGCGGCTGGGTGGTGAACTGCGGTGCCAATGTTACATCGTTAACCCACTTTATACGTCAGATGAAGTTCTGAGCTCTGCCTTTTTTCGAACGGGACGACACCTTGCTGTTTCAAGCATTGCCTCCACTGCATAGATGCCAAAAGAAGAGGTGAAATGTACCTATGGCGACCGTTCCATCACGTTCACAGTGTCGTTGGTTGTAATTATGGTGAAATTTGGTGGCAATGTTACATCATTTAACGACTTCATACCTCACATGAAGTTCTGAACTCTGGCCATTTTTTCTTTCAGATTAGTCGACACCTTCCTGTTGTCGGCCATTTGCACGTGAAAATTGCAAAATTGGTGGATTTACGGGAACTTAGAATCCGCATTTCGCGATCGAGAAGTCTCTTCACCCTCAACGGGTGACTGTGTGATGTGCAGTGTCCGGTCAGGGAATAATCGGTGCGATATTCCTTGATGGCACGGTGACCACCGAACGGTACATGAAGGTTTTGGGAGATGATTTCATCCCCATTATCGAAAGTGACCCAAGATGTGGTTCATGGAAGACGGAGCTCGACCCCATCGAAGGAGAAGAGTGATGTCCTGGAGGAGCACCTCGGGAACCGCATTCTGGCTCTAGGGTACCCAGAAGCCACTGACATGGGCTTCGTCTGGCCGCCATATTCTCCGGGTCTGAACACATGCGACTCCATTTTGTGGAGCTAATTTAAGGTACAGCAGTAACCCCAAAACCATTGCTGAACTGAAAACAGCAATTCAGGAGGTCATCGACAGCATAGATTTTCCTACATTTCAGCAGGTCATGCAGAATTTCGCTATTCGTCTGCGTCACGTCATCGCCAATGATGGGAGGCATATCTGATGTGTCACAACCTAAATGCGAATATCTGTAGTGGCATTTACATGTTGAATAAATTGTGTGCACGCAGTAGTTTGTAACCAATTTACGTCTTTTCATGTAGTTTAATAATTGTCACCCTGTATGTTTTTGCTTACGCCTTCTTCTGATAGAAAAGTGACACATCAACATACAGAGCTCTGCGTCAAATAACTGCGCACACGCCGCGTCAGTAATACTTAACATCTTATGAGGCGCGTGGTTCTCATTTGATTCTGAGTTCTGTACGTTTGACTTCAAAGTTTGGCATGAGTAGATGACGCGAGCCGAAACTTGTAATGATGAATAGCAAAAATTTTTTATGTACACGGTAAGAACATCTTAATGTTCACGGTCAAATACAAGGAGTTTCTATCTTTAATTAATAAATTAATGTAATTTCCCAGAAATTAATTGTTCCAAGTTGTCGAAACACATCGTCTAAGTTTTCTATGGAACCCGTAAGCAACTATTGATTTGCACTATGTACTCAGACCATCCAACTGCTGTCCATTAGCATTGCAGCATCAGAAAGCATCGAAAATTCCGAAATTTTACTAATTCTGCTTATAAAGTACAGTAGCGAAAATACGTTATTAAATCTGTAGGTGATCTGTGGACATACAGGGTGTGAAATTTAGTACACAGAGTTGGCACCTTCGCCAACAGTAATGGCTCTTAACCGACTGCGCATATAGTCGAAGAAGCCTCGGATGCTGCTTCAGCTCTATGCCAGAGGTCATCAGTTATAGTCCAGAGCAACAGTCGAATACCGCCTGTATCGAAACAGATCAGGACAGCATGGGTAATAAACAGCCTTACGCTATTTTGTTGAAAGATAACGGCACAGAGAAGTCGAAAAAAGGGTGCAGTCGCCGAGCTTACCGTGTTACAAATGTAAAGGTTCTTCCCAAATTACCAGCTATGCACACCAGAGGTGATGATATTGAGAATCTAACGCCATCACATTCTAACACGCCACTTACCGGCCCCTTATGACGATGATGAAGGACATTTGGCAACGTTGACTCTCCTCCGTGTATCGTCTCATGCATATATCCATCGTGGTGCTGTATGCAGGACCAGCACTCACCTGAAAGGGTGAAGCTGTGCCACTCCTGTATCCAGCGTTTCCATCGACCGTATCTTTGCCTGACGACCTCTCTCTGCTGTCGCATCAAGGGAAGCAAAATAGCAAAATCTACAGCTGTGCTAACACACCATGGTGCCCCAAACACCGCAGCACCATCCGTGTGGATAATTGCTTGCCGCAAATGAGCCCGTTCCTGAGTCAAGGTGCGTGACATAGCTGTAGGATCTTGCACGACCAAAGGAACAATACGTTTGTTCTCTCTGGCGCTAGTAGCGTGGGACCACTGAAATACTGTATGGTATTGGAGAGTGACCATCCTGGTCGTAGGATCCCGATCAATGCGAGCAGCAACATCCCAGAATGATGAATCGCAGTCTCGAGAGGCCGTGGTCCTCCCACTGTCGAGGCGTAACTTGACGTTCTTACAAACAGATAACATTCAAATGAGGACGGTTTTTGTCGTTGTTGAGCAACAGTCATACAATACGATTCTTGAGTTTCTCCCGGCGTATTTGATAATCAAAATATCCACGGGTATGCTGCCGGTCTATAGTGTCCAACGGGCACAATATTTCGGCGATCAAACATGTCGCCATCATCAGGTGAACTGACGGACTGAGCTCCTGTGAACGTGCCGGCACGGAGATCCGTACGCTATGGCTGCTCAGAGGGAACTGGGTTCGGTCGCGGCGGTGGCCGATTTAAATACCCTCCGCCCGCGGCGCGCTCCCTCCGCCGTCCACGCCCAGCGCCACGGTCGCGCGGTGGAACAGATTGCGACGGCGTCTGAGATGACGTCGGTGTGATGGCTCTGTCCGCCGTGGTCGTCACAACTATACGTCTGCTCGATTTACTCTTGATTAACCCGATCGCTGGTTCCCAAGCCTTGCTAAGATTATAGCCACAGTCACGGTTGATGAGGTCGTCATTGGTGCGAATTTCGATGGCCTCTCTAACAACGCTGTCCCAGTATCTCGACGTCTGTACCAGAATCCTCGTGCGGTCATACTCCATGGCGTGATTTTCCGACAAACTATGTTCAGCGACCGCCGACTTGCTCGGATACATCAGTCGAGTGTGCCTCTGGTGTTCACGGCATCGATCCTCGACGGTACGCATCGTCTGACCAATATACGACTTGCCACATTGACACGGAATCTGGTACACGCCGGCCTTCCTCAAACCGAGGTCATCTTTGGCACTCCCCACCAGTGCACGAGTTTTATTTGGAGGACAAAACACAGTTCCGACCCGGTGTTTCTTCAGAATGCGGGCGATTTTTCCCGAGAGTGCGCCTGTGTATGGAATAAATGCAGTGCCTACCTCCTCCCTCGTGACTTCATCCATCTCAACAGGTTGTGCTGCAGTGGTTGGGCGGATTCAACGTGCTCTCCGCCCAACCATTTTCATTATATTATCTCTGAACTGTCATATAAATTAAATAAAATGACTAGTGCTGAAAAAAAAGATTAATATACAAGTTTACGTGGGAGTTACACTGTCGCCGCATCGCCTTCGTCTCACGAAGCTCACCGAGCGAGGTGGCGCAGTGGTAGCACACTGGACTCGCATTCGGGAGGACGACGGTTCAATCCCGTCTTCAGCCATCCTGATTTAGGTTTTCCGTGATTTCCCTAAATCGTTTCAGGCAAATGCCGGGATGGTTCCTTTGAAAGGTTCCTTCCCCACCCTTCCCTAACCCGAGCTTGCGCTCCGTCTCTCATGACCTCGTTGTCGACGGGACGTTAAACAACACTAACCTAACCTAACCTCACGAAGCTCGAACGCTAATCACTTGACTGCCATGAACTCTAGCGTCCTGCCCATAAGCAGAGATATATAAGGAACATGTAGACGCGTAAAACTTCTCTTGCGATTTTTCTCGGAATTGCCAGAATTCTGCATCTTACTACTTTCATGTAATGTTGTTTTCACAAAGACTGAGGTAAATCTGTGATCCCAGCGTCGTGGCCTTCCCTAGTAAGGCATTACAATGCGGTAATTAAATTAGAAAGCCTCTATGGATCAAAAACACTTATTTTGAACATGAAAAGAGGTATTGAAAACACTGAGAAAAAGGAACGCAAAACTTTGAGGGAAATTCTAGCCCAAAATTGTTGACGAATAATTCCGACTCAGAAGCAATCAGGAAATCGGGCAATATACAAATATCCATAATGACATCAGAAAACTCAAGTTAATATTCTATAGACTCATTAAAAGGATGAACCCATAAAATCGTACTACACAGGTAACCGATTTTTTTTTTGGTCCAATATCGAGAAACGGCCAGATCGAAAATTTACAAATCGTGAGTTGCCCAAGAAGAAAATACAAAGAACTAGACTGGAACAACATGATTTGGAGAGAGAAAGCAGGGCCACAGGAAGAGAATGCAGGAAATACGGACACAGAGAAAGGTAAACGCCCGTCTCTGATTTCTTTGATTAGTCCAACTGGGCTTATTCGCGAATAATAACAATAATAATAATAATAATAATAATAATAATAATAATAATAATGAGATGAATAAACTGTTTGATTATAATCTATAAAATATTTTAGTGTAACAACAATAATAATAAATTTAGTTTACTTAAATGTTGTTACGTCGCTTTGGCATAACTTTCAAATAATTGATATTCAGGAAAATATTACATCTGAAAAGCTTTCATCCAAAAATTTGAGCGGAACATGCGTCATGCTATCGATTTATGAACTACAATTGCAAAGAAAATTTACATCTTTGACAAGATGATATTTTATACAATGTAAAATCGTACTGTGTGCTCAATGTTATCACTGTTTCACTTAGCAAATGATTCTGAATACGGATCTGCCGACTAAGGGTATGCAAGGGATTAAATGAGTCGAATGTAGTGTCTTTCCGTTTCTACCTATATTCATGAATTCAGTCTTAGTATAATTTTTTTCCTTAGTGAAAGGTCTTCCATTCCTGTCTTGCCTTACCCATCTTCCTGTGGTTTGCCAGTTGTATCTGCGGATTCATGAGCCGTGTCAGGTTTGTTGATGATAGTATGGTACTGTTAGCCTGAGAATGAGTCCTTTCCCTGGATGTCGAAAGTGGGGTGCAATGTTTCTGGCTAACTGATTCCATGCTGATATCTGCCAAAACTCAAACGTCAGTGTTGTTTATTAGGTGACACTTATGCCAGACGGATAATGCGGTATATGGAAACTATAATGGCGTGGAATGTGGGATAAACTCAACTTTGCGACACACACTGCGTTGTGATCACACGTTGCGTGCGTGGTCTATCACACAAAATGCTGAGAAATACGTTTTTGTCTCTATCGTCTACAGAGCATGCACTTATAAAGAAGCGTCGCCTTGTCTGGCGTCTAACTAGATATTTTTGAACAGAGAGGCCCAGCACGAAAGGGATGCGTCTGCCTGATGATGGTGGCGCACAATGAAAGACGTCCGGCAATGTGTTTTATTCTGTTTCAACTGTGTGTCATTATTTAAAAGTTTGTGATTATGTGTGGTACATATTCAACAAGGATAGTTCTTGTGATTAGTAAAATGAATCATGCATCACCGCCAAAATCTACAGGGTGAGTGAGGAGGAAAGGCACATACTTTGAGGGACGCTATATTAGTGAAAAAGTGTCGTGATGATCTCTCCGTTGGCAGAAGATTCCGGAATAGTCCCCCATTCGGAACTCCGGGAGGGGACTGGCGAAAGGGAGGTGACCATGAGAAAAAGATTGAATAATCAGCGAAAGGAAAACGTTCTACGAGTCGGGTCGTGGAATGTCAGAAGCTTGAATGTGGGAGGGAAGCTAGAAAATGTGAAAAGGGAAAGGCAAAGGCTCAATCTACATATAGTAGGGATAAGTGAAGTTAAATGGAAAGAAGATAAAGATTTCTGGTCAGATGAGTATAGGGTAATATAAACAGTAGCAGAAAATGTTATAACGGGAGTAGGATTCGTTATGAATAAGAAGGCGGAGCAGAAAGTGAGTTGCTGTGAACAGTTTGTAACACCATTATCGATTGTAAATAGTTTATACAGTGTAATTATGTATACGTGACTATGAAGTGGTTGTTCCTTACTAATTAAAGTCATTAAAGTGTCAGAGGGAAGTTTAAGTTTGTAATGTACTTATTGTAAAAAACTTAATAATGTTTAAAAGTAATAAATCTTTATAAAATATGAATGTTAAGAAAGAGTAATGTGTATGTAAAAAACTGGTTCATGCTTAGGGATCTTGTGTTATACAGTAAAAAAAGTGTTCGGAACCCCCTGCGCTACGGAAGTGGCCTGGCGCGCGCTAAAAGGTGGATTTGGCGGTCGATCTCGGTGGCTACCGGGAGAGCTTGCTACGCAGACAGTGGTTAGCCGTTGTACGGTTAACATCGAGGGTGCAAAGTGAGGTATTTTAAAGCCAAGTTATAATGAAATTGCCACGGATGTGGTTTCGGCTGTCGTATGGTGCTCTTGCTATTATGTAATGCCTCTAAAACGAGAATGATACGCCGCCAAGGAGAATTTATAAAGGGCATTCAACAGCAAGGGCGTGAGACCAGATAGCCGCCACGTGCTTGCCACCTCTATTGCGCCACTGCTCTACCTGCTTCAAGAACTCAGTATGTACCGTAGTATGGACCAGTATGTTTGTGTGAGTGGTTTTCAATAATAATTCCGTGATATCAACATGTGTGTGAACCTTAAAATTGTCCTGATCATGGAACCAATGTAGGGTCCAATCCTAAACGTGCAGAAGACCGAGTATCCTGTTTCTGAATATCTATTGATTTGTGTCTGCAAAATGTGGCAGGGTTGAGTGCTAAAATGTATAAATGTTGCTAGTTAAATTACCTGCTTCACAAGTAGTGAGAAAGGTACACAAATTGAACTTATACGAAAGTAATTTTGCTTTGATTATTACTATGAACTATTTTCTGAAGTTAATTGAACTTAATATTTGAATTACTTGCTTTAAAGTATGAAAATTTTAATTGTTTCAAGTGGGGTTAGAAATCAGTATTGGCAAATTGCAACTTGTTTCTGAAATAGCACAGAATTTGCCTGTAAGGACAGTTTCAGTTTATGGATCACCACTATATTCTTTTCTATTATAAGAAAACGGAATATTGCACTTGCTACAGAAATCTGACAATTTCTATAATAGTGAGAGAATAAAAAGTGTTTATGTAGTGTTACTTAACTTCATTTGCGGTGTTTGTATGTTAGTTAAACCGGAGCTCTTGTCATGCCCAATTTTAGTCTCGTGATGTCTTGAGTCACATCTTAGCGCTGAATTGGTTAATGATTGAGATAGTAACTATTATTGTTATGAGTGAAATATCATTTAACTTCCTATGATTGCTAATTTGTGGAAATAGTAACTACTGCTACCCACTACTCAGTTCGTCCGGTAGTCGTGTGTATTCATTGCACTATTTAAAAGGAGTATTAATGAAAGTCACTTTAGCAACTCAGTTTCATTTTTCTTTAAACTTAATGTTTCAAGTTATTATGCCTGATTAGGCTGGCGACCGTTTATTGTTTCACTCACGTGAACTTCACTACTTTCAATACTTCAAAAATAAAGCTTCTCAGTTTTCTATTAATTGCCATAGATACGAAATTACTGTTCGATACACTCCACCCGTTAGCTAAACACACGGTCAAAACAATTCTAAATACCTCTCAGAGGGTAATACCAAACTGCGAGCATAGCGTTATAATTGGCGCAAACTTGCAGCACGAGTTTTGTACTTGGCACTTCGTGACAGAACTTTCGTTAGTTTTACTTACAAGAACAGTTCAGAACACAAATATTGAACGAAAAACAATAGTAATACGAGTATTGAATGTCCAGTGGCACGAACTTCCAGTACATCAGGCAAAACAGTTAGTAGAAAGCTCTGTAGGTATTTGAAAGATAAAATATAAAATAATGATGAAGTAAAAATGGATATAAGTACGACAGTAGGTCAGAACAAGCAGGTCGAGAAAGTACAGAGTCCACTAGGTGTCAGTTGTTCGCTAAACGCAAACACAGATGATGCTACGAGACGCCAACAGGCTTACGTGGACTATCATACGCATGTAAACGATCAAATTCAAATGATGAACTCGCCACAAATAAAACAAGGCAGGAAAGACGACATAACTAAAGACAGTGGTTATATGAACGACTCGATGGATATATTTAATTCACCGAAAGTTGAAAGTGAAACTAATGAAACGCGAGGGGCAGAATCCGAAAATGTGGACACATTGGAACAGGAAAGCAAAAAACCACTGGATATAACTGAATTGTTAAAAATGTTGTCTGCGCAAATTACAGCACAAGGTCACCAAATTAAAGCACAATGTTGTCATATAAACAACCAAATTGAAGAACAAGTAGCACAACAAAGTAGCAATATTAATAACCAAATTGCAGCACAAGTTGCAGCACATAGTAGTAATTTTAACAATCAAATTAAAGCACTTGAGAAAGTCACCATGGTCAGACAGAGATTCCGAAATCAGATACTGGTCTGTAAGGCATACACAGCAGTAGGTATAGACTCAGATCACAATGTAGAAGTGATGAAGAGTAGGCTGCGTTTAAGAGATTACTCAGGAATAATCAATACGCAAAGAAGTAGGACACAGAAGTACTAAGGCATGACGAGGCACGCTTGAAGTTCTCTAAGGCTACAGATACAGCAGTAAGGAGTAGCTCACTAGGCACTGTAGTTGAAGAGGAATGGACATCTCAAGAAGCTGGAAAGAAAAACATAGGTACAAAGAAGTTAACTGCTCAGAAATCATGGGTAACAGAAGAAATATTTCAGCTGATCGATGAAAGAAGGAAATACAGAAATGCAAGTCACTGAGGAAGGAAATAAACAGGAAGTGGAGGGCAGCTAAGACGAAATGGCTGTGTGAAAAATGAGAAGAAATCAAAAAAGAAATGATTGTCGAAAGAACTGACTCAGCATACAGGAAAGTCAAAACAACCTTCGGTCACACAAAAGGCAAGGATGGTAACATTAAGAGTTACATTGTTAAATGTAGAGAGAGAGCGGATAGGTGGAAAGAGTACACTGAAGGCCTCTATGAGGGGGAAGATTTGTCTGTTGTGATTGAAGAAGAAACAGTACTCGATTTAAAAAAGATAGGGGATCCAGAATTAAATCAGAATTTAAGAGAGCTTTAGAATACTTAAGAACAAGTAAGGCAGAAGGGATAGATAACATTCCATCAGAATTTCTAAAATCATTGGAAGGAGTGGCCACAAAACGACTATTCACGTTGGTGTGTAGAACCATCTGACTTTCGGAAAAATATCGTCCACACAATTCTGAAGACTGCAAGAGCTGACAAGTGCGAGAATTATCGCACAGACAGCTTAACAGCTCATGTATACATGTTCCTGACTAGAATAATATACAGAAGACTGGAAAAGAAAACTGAGGATGAGATAGATGATCAGTTTGACTTTAGAAAAGGTAAAGGCACGAGAGAGACAATTCTGACGTTGCGGTTGATAATGGAAGTAAGACAAAAGAAAAATCAAGACACGTTAATAGGATTTGTCAATCTGGAAAAAGCGGTCGACAATATAAAATGGTGCAATATGTTCGAAATTCTGAGGAAAATAGGGGTAAGCTATAGGGAGAGGCGGATAGTATATAATATGTACAAGAGCCAAGAAGGAATAATAAGAGTGGACGACCAAGAACGAGGTGATCGGATTAGAAGGGTGTGGGGAAGAGAAGTAATCTTTCTCCCCTACTGTTCAATCTGTATATCGAATAAGCAGTGATAGAAATAAAATAAAGCTTCAGGAGTGGAATTAAAATTCAAGGTGAAACGATGGCAATGATGCGAAACGCTGATAACATTGCTATTCTGAGTGAAAGTGAAGAAGAATTACATTATCTGCTTAATGGAATGAACAGTTTAATGAGGACGGAATATGGATTGAGAGTAAATCGAAGAAAGAGGAAAGTAATGAGACGTAGCAGAAATTAGAACAGTAAGGAACTTAGCATCAAGATTGATGGTCACGAGGTCGATGAAGTTAAGGAATTCTGTTATCTAGGCAGCAAAATAACCAATGTCGGACGGAGCCGGGATGACATGAAAAGACGACTGGCCCTGGCAAAAAGAGCGTTTCTGGCCAAGAGAGGTCTACTAGTATCAAACAAAGGCCTCAATTTGAGGAAGAAATTTCTGAGAATGTACGTCTGGAACACAGCATTGTATGATAGTGAAACATGGACCATGGGAAAACCGGAACAGAAGAGAATCGAAGCATTTGAAATGTGATGTTACAAACGAAAGTTGAAGATTAGATGCACTGATAAACTGATAAGGTAAGGAATGAGGAGGTTCTGCGCCGAATCGGAGAGGAACATGAGAAGGAGGAGGGACAGGATGATAGAACATCAAGAAATGACTTCCATGGTACTAGAAGGATCTGTAGAGGGCAAAAACAGTAAAAGAAGACAGAGATTGGAATATATCCAGCAAATAATTGAGTATTTAGGTTGCAGGTGCTACTCTGAGGTGAAGACCTTGGCACAAGAGAGGAATTCGTGGCGAGCCGTATCAAATCAGTCAGAGGAATGATGACCCAAAAAAAATTATTAGTGATTCTGAACACAAATATTGGGGATCGAATACATTTAATATACATTGTTATTAACTTTCTGTATTATTTAAACATTTTAATTGTTTACAACATTCCACGGTAGTGAATAGGTAGTTGGGACGAAGAATTTGAGACAGGACACAGTCTGTCAAGTCTCGAAACTACCACAAATTTGACTACAAAAACTTCCTACGCTACAGTGCAAGTGCATCTCTCGAGATTTTTAGTATTCTCGCGCTGTCTTGGTGCAAACTGTTAGTCCAGAGAAAAAAATGAGTCAGACCTTCTTTGTAGGAAATTTAATGCAGTTTTCGCTGGATGGTGCGGTTTTCGAGTTATTCAAGAAAAACGCATAAAAGTGATATTAAATGTGTTCTACTCCGGAAACCGCTCGAAATAGAACACATGTCCATATGAAGTTTTTTGTTCAGAATCATTAGTACTACATAACCCCACAAAGCAAAGCATCTTTCCTCCTGGCTCATCCTGTATGTCTAGCGATCCTCATTGAATTCAGAGTGCCGTCGACGGCACCTCGATCGTGTGCGTAAGGCAGACAACTATACGAGGTGTCCTACGAGGAAAGGTCAACATTTAGGAATATGACAGGAACGATCATTCTAAGGAGAAGGTCCAGTAAATGTGGACTCTAAAATGCGTATCTTAACAGCTCTATTAGTTCTTCATCTTCGATATTCGAAACAATTTTCTTGTACTGTAAGCTTTTTGCTTTCCACATTTTGCGAGGTGACAATATGGACCAAAACAAGAAAGAAATATCGAGTAAACATCGACTACAAAATGCATACTTTAAGAGTAATGAACATTTGTTGGCCTTTGCTACTGTGAAAAACAATTCGTTTCACAGTATCGGGCCGCGCGGAGTGGCCGCAAGGTTTGAGGCACCATGTCACGGATTGCGCGGCCCCTCCGCCGGAGTTCGAGTCCTCCCTCGGGCATGGGTGCGTGTGTTGTTCTTAGCATAAGTTCGTTTATGTTCGTTTAAGTCAGTTTAAGTAGTGTTTAAGTCTAGGGACCGATGACGTCAGCAGTTTGGTCCCTTAGGAAATCACACAGATTTGAACACAGTATCGAAGATGAAGAAGTGCTCATGGCTCTTAAGGTATGCATTTCATGGCCAATGTTTACTACATTTTTTTGCGTCTAATGATTGTTTCTGTCGTATCCTGTATACTGACCATTCCTCCTGGTACACCCTGTAGGAGACACTACTTCCTGGGATACCCTCAAGAAGACACTAGGTGAGTTGACAGAAGATAGTCGATTTGTTCCTCAAGTTTACATGTTCATCTGCAAAACCCGCCTGAAATTTCTTGCTGCTACCACCAATCCGCATTATCACGTACTGGTATAGGTAATTAATTTCTTGTATGATTCCCCAGTCGCCGGCCGGTGTGGCCGTGCGGTTCTAGGCGCTTCAGTTTGGAACCGCGTGACTGCTACGGTCGCAGGTTCGAATCCTGCCTCGGGCATGGATGTGTGTGATGTCCTAAGGTTAGTTAGGTTTAAGTAGTTCTAAGTTCTAGGGGACTGATGACCTCAGAAGTTAAGTCCCATAGTGCTCAGAGCCATTTGAACCATTTTTGATTCCCCAGTCACTGCGAAAATTTTGTGAAGAAAACCGTCTAGATAGTTTATTAAAATTTCTTTACTTATGCAACGTTTCAGCTACTGCCACCATCGGATACCAAAGACGGTTTTTTTGTCACATAATAACCATATCGTCACGTTTTTGGCAGTAGCGACGAGTGGTGTTGTTGCGGAGAGGTACCAATGCCTCCCGACCTACTACCATCTCACCCCCACCCCTCCTTGTATCCAATCCTGGCCACCTAACACTTTGTTCAGGAAAACAAGTGTTTGTTCACACGTGCCCGTGTCTGCGATATGGATCGCTCTCGCCGCAGCACAATTTCCGCAGTTGGTAATTGAGACAGTAACGAGGCGCGCCTCCAGGTGAGCGACGGCTAGCAGCTAAGCAGCGGCAGCTCCCCAGAAGTGCCGACGGCCATCTTAGACGCGCCCCCGCTGCT
This sequence comes from Schistocerca americana, assembly GCF_021461395.2. NCBI lineage: Eukaryota > Metazoa > Arthropoda > Insecta > Orthoptera > Acrididae > Schistocerca > Schistocerca americana. Next base: position 676,884,828 of record NC_060120.1, on the reverse strand, counting down.
GTCAGCTGAGAGAAGCCGCCCAAGCCTTCGCCTTCATTCTACTGCCGGGCGTGACGAGAGAACGCAGCCCATTTGCCTAATGAACGCCCGTCTGCGATGAGAACAGGTGAAGTTCTCAGGTGTTGCTAACTCTATAACTGCTTCATACTTCAATCAGAAAGACACCGCCTGACAAGGAAAGGAAACACCCAGAAGAAAAGGAGGAAACGAAATGAAATTTCACGGTTTGAGACGATATGTAATGTTTTTTCAGTGATTACAAAAATAGAGTCATATCTGAAAACAACTTGGTCTCTTATCACTAAGACGTTGCGTCCCCTCTGGCCTAAATGCGCTCACTGAGTCCGTTGGGAAGGGTACCAAAAGCAGTTGTATCGTCTACTGAGGTAAGCTAGGCTACAATTGTCCAAGATATTCTAGATACTGGGACTGAGACGGTATTGAGTCCGAGCGGGTGCAACACATGTTCTATCTGGGAATCTTGTTGGTCACTAGAGTACCTCAGAGCCACAGACGCAGTTGGTAGAGTTACCTTCCACTTGTGGATAAGCATTGTCCTGTTGAAAACTGGTAACAGGATACTGTTGCCTGACAGGTAGCAGATGAAGATGCAGAACGTCCGTGACGTACTGTAGTACCGTCAGATTTCCCTGAATCACTACCAGCTGGGGTATGAGGTCATACGCTATGGCTCCCCACACCGTAACGCCAGAAGTAACACCTCCGTGCCTCTCCAAAACAGTGGAAGAAAGGGACCGCTCCCCAGGCCGCCGCCACACTCGCCAAGCTGGTTATCCGGGGTATTGCACAACCGCGATTCATCGCTGAACACAGTGCAACACCATTCATCAGCAGTCCATGCAGTATCGTTCCAGTTTGTGTTGTGATGTTAACAACATCATACTCATGGGACGGGAATTTCCTGTTCTGGCTGCTGCTAGTCTCCGACCTGTCGTGCACGATGACAAAGGATGTTGCGGGGTGTCCATTAGTTGTTCTCGGATGGCAGGTGCCGATCTGAAGGAATTGCCATGTGCCTGGTGCAGTGTTACGCTGGAGCCAAGGTAGTCCCTGAGAGCCATCAACCCATATTACACCACAGAGGACGGGGTTGTCTATGTCTAAGGCGTCCCAAAAGCACCATGGTAAACACCGGCTATTTACATACAAGATAATGGAAACAGACATTCCGAGCACTACTTCCTGCAGGGGGAGCGCGAGCCATGGCCTGCAGGAAGTATCACTACACCAAAACCTGTTTGGCTGGAGACAGCTATTTAGGGGCTAGAAGCAGCCCCGAAGTTCAGTTAACTCTGGATGCCGAGCTCATGGACTTTGACCGCTGAATATTACGTCTTCGTCTCTGAATTGGACTTTTAATAGAGTGCGTGTGTGTGTGTGTGTGTGTGTGTTACCACGAACCTTTGTGGAAAATTAGAAGTGAACTCTTGTTTGCCTCACTTAGCAGACTTTTACTGGCATCTTTTGTTGTTCAGTCATCAACCTTGTAAACGTACGTAAATAAAAGTGTGTCTGTGAAAAATTGCCAATTATCAGTCACAACAGGGCACAATACGGAGATACTCTCCTGTAGTGGTCAGACATGGTCGAGCAGAACGTTGATGACGAGTACGTCTGCCCTCGCATCCCCATGCAGTCCAACATCGGGCCACAGTCTCATGTCGAAAGCCCCATAAATGTAGAAATTGCACGATTTGAACAGCCAGCTAAATGAAGAACAGCAGTGAAGCCACTTTCAAAGTTTCAGGTGCTGACAACTCTGTCTCACGCGGTTACACGGCATCTCGATGTGCTTCACAGTGGTCATTAAAAATCTGACGCTGTTCGCACCCGTTATGTACCCTGTCAGGTCAGGTAACAACACTAAACACGAACAACACTATGGTAGCCGCTCTGGCTGCCACAGAGAAGTGCAGCTCTGCAATCAGCTTCAAACTAATTTAATGGTGTGTACTTGTACATAGTTATGTTGACATCTGGCCACGTTTTCTGGGTTCTTCACTTCCTTTGTCAGGCTGTGTAATTACTGCACCACGATAATTTTATGAAAGATAACTAACCTGTTCCAGAAAAACTTTTCCATCATACTCCCGGCGTTCAGAGTTTGCGTTTTCTTGATCGGGAAATTGTTTTCCAATACTCCTTCGACTAGAGGAGAGAGCTACATATGACCGCCTGTTAGTTGAAGACAAATATTAAACTGAATTCTCAGTGTAGTTTAGTGGAATATGTTGTGTCACCAGTCGTGAATAGGAAACTACGGTTTCTGTATACTCTTCAGGTTGTCAACATACGACCTTGAAAATTCGTGCGTAGCTTGGTTCGTGTGCGGATTGTCAGTACAGAGAATTCCTCGCCGAACTGGCGTACACCGCGGTGATGTGATTCAGGTGACATGATTCGACCGTTCATCTGCTGTCATGAGACACAAAAAATTGTAGATCTGCTTCGCAGTGTCTGTGAGAAACATCGTGTCGTAGCCGCTACCTACACGTTATGGCTTGGAGGTTACAAGGGGAGAATACAAGAAACTGATCCTACCTTTTTTAACATATTCAACTACCACCACACCATCATTGTGTCATCTAGACGTCCGTTATTAACAAAAATACAAAATTGTTTTTGCGCAAAGAAGGGGATGAAGGGAAGCCTCTTGAATGCCGACGAATGGTGGATTTGTTTGATGACTGATGATCGTCGCAGAAGAGGACAGAGGCTTGTCTAAGGCATACAATACCAATTGTTCGATTAAGAGGTGGCACAGTCATGTTTTGGGGCTAATATAATGTGCGGAAGTTGGACGCTTTAATGAAACACATTGGTTATACATGTATCATTCAAAGTATTTTCCATCACTGACCACTACTTTCTCCCATCTTTCGGGCAGTGTACGAATCCCGCGTTCATCTTTTGAAGCGATCGACGAATCATCCCTATTTGTGACTTCTTCATGAGACCCGAAGTATTGGTCAGCCAAGCCATACGCCATTGATCTAAACAGGTGATAGTCAGAGGGAGCAATGTGTGGAGAATACGGCGGGTGGGGTAGGACTTCCCATTTTAACGTTTCCAAGTACGTTTTGACCTCTTTTGCAACGTGGAGTCGAGCGTTGTCATGCAGTAAAATCACCTTATCGTGCCTCTCGCTGTATTGTGACCGTTTGTCTTTTAATGCTCTGCTCGATCGCATTAATTGCGTTCGATAACATGCACTTGTGTTTGTTTCACTTAACACCTCATAGTACACGACGCCGAACTGGTCCCATCAAATGCAGAGCATGATCTTAGAGCCGTGAATATTCGGTTTAGCCGTCGACGTGGAAGCATGGCCGCGATATCCCGATGATTTTTTTGCGTTTAGGGTTATCGTAATAAACCCATTTTTCGTCCCGGGTCACAATGGGATGCAGAAATCCCTTCCGTTTTTGCCTCTAAAGCAACTGTTCACAAAAACACAAACGCCGTTCAACGTCTCTTGGTTTCAGCTCACATGAGATCCAAGTTCCTTCTTTCTGAATCATGCCAATAGCCTTGAGACGTTTTGAAATGGTTTGCCGTGTCACTCCCACTAATCGCGCCAGTTCTTCTTGAGTTTGGCGCGACTCTTCACTTGCCAATGTCTCCAATTCTGCATCTTCGAAAACATTCTCTCTTCCACCACTATGCCTGTCTACGACATTAAAATCACCGATCTTGAAGCGTTGAAACCACTCGCGATACGTTATTTTACTAATAGGGTCCTTACCATACGCACTTCAGAGCATTCTATGAGACTCAGCCGCTGTTTTCTTCGTATTGAAACAAATCAGTAACACCTCCCGCAAGTGACGAGAAGTAGGCTCGTAAACTGACATTTTCAATCAATAACAACTTTATGGTGCAGACACGAATCGACTAATGTTTGACTCTTAAGCTTAAAAAATAGGAGTAAACGCTGCAGTTGAGCTCTTGAACTTTTTGTTCCGTTGGTCTACAAATCTCTAAAGAAACACAGCTTGAACAGATTTGTCCAGGTATCGCTCTCTTCAAGCTGAAGCTTCTATTGGTGTAAGTTTCTTACTGGCCACGATTTCGTTGTCGAATTGTAGTATCCAGAATGATTAGCAGATTGAAATATATTTTACTCTTTCACACGTCTGTGGTGGAAAGATTGGATCTATTGATCTTCCTGTACAGTTCAGCTGATAATGGTCGCTATGAGTAAACATATGGAGACAATTCTCATTGTCACATATTGAATGTTGCTTTAGAACGACACAATATTTAAGCCATAACGTACTCTCTCCCTCTCGCCCCCCAGGAAGTGAAGGACATTGCTTTATCCCAATATGAGCAATACAAACTGTTGCTTTCCTAGCGATCCAGCTATCACTGCCGCGCGGGGTACCCGAGGGGTCTTGGGCGTCTTGTCACGGTCCGCATGACTTTCCCCCGTCGGAGGTTCGAGTCCCCCTTCGGGCATGTGTGTGTGTGTGTGTGTGTGTGTGTGTGTGTGTGTGTGTGTGTGTGTGTTGCCTTTAGCGCAAGTTAGTTTAAGTTAGATTAAGTAGTGTGTAAGCTAAGGGACCGATGACCTCAGCAGTTTGGTCCCATAAGACCTTTTCCAATTTCCAGCTATCACTCCAGATTGTTAGGTGACCAACTCTTCAGTGGTTTCCATATTGATCTCCGGCGAGACGGAGGTAACAAAATGTTAAAACTTGTGAGATACGATTCCTGTGAAATACTGTTCGCCTATCATATCTGGCCAAATGAATGTATTCAGCGTTTATGAGGGAAATCTGCTCCGAATGAAGGACTACCCGCAAAGCAATCCACAGAGTTCCGACGATCCGTTGATGAAGCAGTCCAGGTACTTTACGGCGCATTCCAACTCAACATCACAATGAGTTGCTGCACTCTGAACACATAGAATAACGAAGGGGGACGTTACATTACATTTACTCTCAATTATATGAAACTGCAATTGTCTTGATACTATCTTCTTTAAGTTTACCGCCAGCATTCTGAAACGATCATACCTATGTGAAACTGACGTTTTTCTTTGGCGGACAAGTTTGTAACTTAAATGGATATGAACTATTTGAATAGGGTACGGAAGAACAACTAATAACATCTGCACTTTTGAATGTTCACTACAATCAAGGATACATATTTCTATAATGCGAGCTTTGCACTCAATTCCTTATTCGCTTTTACTCCAACTAGTCCTCTTCATAAGTCTGATAATTTTTCGTTGCTTGTATTTACACTCCAGACAATCAACCAATACCTTCAAAATATCAACTAAGTAACAAACGCTGGCCTATACTGATTAGTTTTAAGACCTACTACATGAAATTAGTTCTATAACCACTAATTCATTGCTTTAAGATGCTCCAGTTTGCAAACGTAGTCTTTGATTAATAATCAAAACGTCCATAGTCTCGAGTTCGAACCCCGTCACGGCTTAAATTTTGGGTAAAAACCATGAGCAATGACGGCCCAAGACTTCCACCATAATAAGGCATCCTCTTTCTGCCATCAAGAGGGTGGAGGAGGGGACAGAGATTCAGGGCATTCTCTTGTCCTTGGGTTGGAGAACTGCCCCTAAAGGCGGAATAATCAGCAATGATCAACGGCTTGAGGATGCAGAAGGCAATGAAAACCACTCCATTAAAGACACATAACATTTATACACAGGACAAGTGGCCTACAATTGAAAAGTATCATGATGATCTCTCCATTGGCAAAAGATCCTGGAACAGTCTGCCATTCGGATCTCAGGGAGGGGACTTCCAAGGGGGAGGTGACCATGAGAGAAAGATGGAACCACCAACGAAAGGATAACGTTCTATGAGTGGGGGCGTGGAACGTTAGAAGCTTGAACTTTGTAGGGAAGCTGGGAAACTTGAAAAGGGAAATTCAAAGACTCAGTCTAGATATAGTAGGGTAAGAGAAGTGAAATGGAAAGAAGTCAAGGATATCTGGTCAGATGATTATAAGGTAGAAAATGGTATAACGGGAGAAGGATTCATTATGAATAGGAAGGTGGGGGAGAGAGTGAGTTACTGTGAACAGATCAGTGATAGGCTTGTTCTCATCAGAATCGGCAGCAAACCAACACCGACTACAATGGTTCAGGTATACCTGCCGACGTTGCAAACCTAAGAAGAAGAGAGAGAGAAAGTGTATGAGGATATTGAACGGGTAATTCAGCACGTAAAGAGAGATGAAAATCCAATAGTCATTGGGCATAGGAATCCGATTGCAAGCACGGGAGAAGAAGAAGGGGTTACGGGAGAATATGGCCTTGGTACTAGGAATGATAGAAGAAAAACACTAATTGAGTTCTACAATAAATTTCAGTTAGTAATAGCGAGTACTCTTTTCAAGAATCACAAGAGGAGGAGGTATACTTGGAAAACCCCTGGACATTCGGAAGATTTCAATTAGATTACATCATGGTCAGTTAGAGGTTCTGAAATAAGATACTGGATCGTAAGCATGCCCAGAAGCAGATATAGACACAGATCACAGTTTATTACTGATGAAGAGTAGGCTGAAGTTCAAAAGGCTGGTCAGACAGAACCAAAGGGCAACGAAGTGGGATGCTGAAGTACTGGGGAATGAAGATATACGTTTGAAGTTCTCTGAGGCTATAGACATCTCGATAAGGAATAGCTCAGTAAAGAGTTCTGTTGAAGACGAATAGACCTCTCTAAAAAGGGCAGTCGCACAAGTTGGTAAGAGAAACATAGATACAAATTAGGTAACTGCGAAGAAACCATGGGTAACAGAAGAATTACTTCAGTTGATTGATAAAAGAAGGAGGTACAAAATGTTCCCGGAAATTCAGGAATACAGAAATACAAGTCACAGAGGAATGAGATTGATAGGAGTTGCAGGGAAGCTAAGGCGATGTGGCTGCATGAAAAATGTGAAGAAATCGAAAAAGAAATTATTGTTGGAAGGACTGACTCAGCATATTGGAAAGTCAAAACAAGCTTCGAGGAAATTAAAAGCAAGGGTGGTAACATTAAGAGTGCACTGGGAATTCTTCTGTTAAATGGAGAGGAGAGAGGGAATAGGTGGAAAGAGTACATTGACGGCCGCTAAGATGGCGAACACTTGTCTGTTGACGTAATTGAAAAAGCAACAGGAGTCAATATAGAAGAAAAGGAGGACCCAGTATTAGTTAGAATCATAATTTATAAGATCTTTGGAAGACTTAAGATCGACTAATGAAGAAGGGATGATAACTGTCCGTCAGAATCTACAAAGTCATTGGTGAAAATGCCAACATAACGACTATTGACGTTGGTACTTGGAATATATGAGTCTGGCGATATACCACCTGAATTTTGGAAAAACATCATCCACACAATTCCGCAGATTAAAAGAGCGGAGAATTATCGCACAGTCAGCTTAACAACTCATGCATTCAAGTTGCTGACAGGGATAATACACAAGAGAAAAGAAAACGGAGGATGTGTTAAATGACGCTCAGTTTGGCTTTAGGAAAGGTAAAGGCACCAGAGAGACAATACTGACGTTGCGATTGATAATGAAAACAAGAGTAAGGAGAAATCAAGACATTTTCATAGGATTTGTCAAGCTGGAAAAAGCGTTCGACAATGTAAAATGGTGCAAGATGTTCGCAGTTCTAAGAGAAATAGTAAGCTACAGCGAGAGACGGGTAACATACAAAATGTAAAAGAGCCGAGAAAGAATATTAAGAGTAGACGATCAATAACGAAGTGCTCCGACTAGGAAGGGTGTACTACAGGGATGTAGTCTTTCGCCACTACTGTCCAATCTGTACGTCGAAGGAGCAATGGTAGAGATAAAAGAAATATTCAGGAGTGGAACTAAAATTCAAGGTGAAAGTATATCAATGATACGATTCGCTGATGAAATAGCTATCTTGAGTGAAAGTGAAGAAGAATTACATGATCTACTGAACGGAATGAACAGGCTAATGAATATAGAATATTTACTGTGAGTAAATCGAAGAAAGATGAAAGCAAGGAGAAGTAGCAGAAATGGAAGCAGCGAGAAACTTGACATGAGGATTGATGATCACGAAGTAGATGAAGCTTCTGCTTAGGCAGGAAAATAACCCGCGACGGACGGAGCAGGGAGGACATAAAAAGCAGACTACTACCGGTTAAAAGGGCATTCCTGGCCAAGAGAGGACTACTAGTATCAAACATAGATCTTAATTTGAGGAAGAAAGTTCTGAGAATGTACGTTTGGAACACAGCAATGTATGGTAGTGAAACATGGACTGTGGGAAACCGAAGCAGAAGAGAACTGAAGCATCTGAGATGTGGTACTACCGCTGCTACAGAACAATGTGCGAGCTTCTCCGCAGAATCGGAGAGGAAAGGAATATATGGAAACCACTGACAAGAAGAACGGACGGAATGGCAGGACATCTGTTTAAGACGTCACAGAGTAACTTCCATGGTACCACAGGGAACTGTAGAGGGTAAAGACTGAACAGGAAGACATAGGTCAGAGTGCATCCAACAAATAACTGAGAACGTAGTTTGCAAGTGCTACTCTGATACGAAGAGATTGGCAAGCAGGGAGATTTGTGACGATCCCCATGAAACCGCAGTCAGCAGACTGATGACTCAAAAATAATAAAATGCTCCAGCAATATACTTTTTCAATGCTCGACTAACCTCAGTACGAAGCAGCATGCGACATCTTCTTCACTGAATTTAGGACAAACTGTTCATCTGGTAGTGCAGAGTCACTGGAGAACAAAATTCTCTGGGTAGGAAGATCTCTTTTTCCCACAAGCAGTTTCATCCAAATCACTGATATTCCAAATAGCAATAGGTTTCTATTGCCACAATACCAGCGCAGAAGTGTACAAACTGAGAATTACAGTACACTGTCTACAACTATTATAATTTCGGTGAGCGAAAAGCACACATTTATGCTTCACAACAAATAATGTTACCATGTGTTGTTGTTGTGGTCTTCAGTCCTGAGACTGGTTTGATGCAGCTCTCCATGCTACTCTATCCTGTGCAAGCTTTTTCATCTCCCAGTACTTACTGCAACCTACATCCTTCTGAATCTGCTTAGTGTATTCATCTCTTGGTCTCCCCCTACAATTTTTACCCTCCACGCTGCCCTCCAATACTAAATTGGTGATCCCTTGATGCCTCAGAGCATGTTCTACCAACCGATCCCTTCTTCTGGTCAAGTTGTGCCACAAACTTCTCTTCTCCCCAATCCTATTCAATACTTCCTCATTAGTTATGTGATCTACCCATCTAATCTTCAGCATTCTTCTGTAGCACCACATTTCGAAAGCTTCTATTCTCATCTTGTCCAAACTATTTATCGTCCATGTTTCACTTCCATACATGACTACACTCCATACGAATACTTTCAGAAATGACTTCCTGACACTTAAATATATACTCGATGTTAACAAATTTCTCTTCTTCAGAAACGCTTTCCTCGCCATTGCCAGCCTACATTTTATATCCTCTCTACTTCGACCATCATCAGTTATTTTGCTCCCCAAATAGCAAAACTCCTTTACTGCTTTAAGTGCCTCATTTCCTAATCTAATTCCCTCAGCATCACCCGACTTAATTAGACTACATTCCATTATCCTTGTTTTGCTTTTGTTGATGTTCATCTTATATTCTCCTTTCAAGACACTGTCCATTCCATTCAACTGCTCTTCCAAGTCCTTTGCTGTCTCTGACAGAATTACAATGTCATCGGCGAATCTCAAAGTTTTTATTTCTTCTCCATGAATTTTAATACCCACTCCGAATTTTTCTATTGTTTCCTTTACTGCTTGCTCAATATACAGATTGAACAACATCGGGGACAGGCTACAACCCTGTCTTACTCTCTTCCCAACCACTGCTTCCCTTTCATGTCCCTCGACTCTTATAACTGCCATCTGGTTTCTGTACAAATTGTAAATAGCCTTTCGCTCCCTGTATTTTACCCCTGCCACCTTCAGAATTTGAAAGAGAGTATTCCAGTCAACATTGTCAAAAGCTTTCTCTAAGTCTACAAATGCTAGAAACGTAGGTTTGCCTTTCCTTAATCTTTCTTCTAAGATAAGTCGTAAGGTCAGTATTGCCTCACGTGTTCCAGTGTTTCTACGGAATCCAAACTAATCTTCCCCGAGGTTGGCTTCTACTAGTTTTTCCATTCGTCTGTAAAGAATTCGTGTTAGTATTTCGCAGCTGTGACTTATTAAGCTGATAGTTCGGTAATTTTCACATCTGTCAACACCTGCTTTCTTTGGGATTGGAATTATTATATTCTTCTTGAAGTCTGAGGGTATTTCGCCTGTTTCATACATCTTGCTCACCAGATGGTAGAGTTTTGTCAGTAGTTCCAATGGAATATTGTCTACTCCGGGGGCCTTGTTTAGACTCAGGTCTTTCAGTGCTCTGTCAAACTCTTCACGCAGTATCGTATCTCCCATTTCATCTTCATCTACATCCTCTTCCATTTCCATAATATTGTCCTCAAGTACATCGCCCTTGTATAGACCCTCTATATACTCCTTCCACCTTTCTGCTTTCCCTTCTTTGCTTAGAACTGGGTTTCCATCTGAGCTCTTGATATTCATACAAGTCGTTCTCTTATCTCCAAAGGTCTCTTTAATTTTCCTGTAGGCGGTATCTATCTTACCCCTAGTGAGATAGGCCTCTACATCCTTACATTTGTCCTCTAGCCATCCCTGCTTAGCCATTTTGCACTTCCTGTCGATATCATTTTTGAGACGTTTGTATTCCTTTTTGCCTGTTTCACTTACTGCATTTTTATATTTTCTCCTTTCATCAATTAAATTCAATATTTCTTCTGTTACCCAAGGATTTCTACTAGCCCTCGTCTTTTTACCTACTTGATCCTCTGCTGCCTTCACTACTTCATCCCTCAAAGCTACCCATTCTTCTTCTACTTTATTTATTTCCCCCATTCCTGTCAATTGCTCCCTTATGCTCTCCCTGAATCTCTGTACAACCTCTGGTTCTTTTAGTTTATCCAGGTCCCATCTCCTTAAATTCCCACCTTTTTGCAGTTTCTTCAGTTTTAATCTACAGGTCATAACCAACAGTTTGTGGTCAGATTGTCCACATCTGCCCCTGGAAATGTCTTACAATTTAAAACCTGGTTCCTAAATCTAATGTTACCATAGGGCATAAAAATTTCGTAAAAGGTGTATATCGCCGTATTTCATAAATATCAGTTCCTATTGCGTTGACTCAACGTGCTTCATAGATAATGATGTCCGCCTAGATAGCTGGGTGGTCAGCGCGACGGAATCCCATGCTAAGGGGCCCGGGTTCGTTTTCCGGCTGGGTCGGAGATTTTACTCCGCTAACGGACTGGGTGTTGTGTTGTCTTCATCATGATCATTTCATCCCCATCAACGCGCAAGTCGCCGAAGTGGCGTCAACTGAAAAGACTTCCACCAGGCGACCGGTCTACCCGACGGGAGGCCCTAGCCAAACGACCTTTTTTTTTTTTTTAAATAGACAACGATAATACTTTTAGAATCATATGCACAAAGTTGACTACTTTAGTAATTTTGTCAACATTGTCTTTGTATTCTATTATTCTCCGAATCAATATAGCGTGTGATAAGGGGTAGTGCTTCATCCAGCTACAATTAATTTCTCTGGTTATTCACCAGCAATGAAGTAATGTGGTAAATACGTTGCCAATCGAAATTTCATCTCAAAACAGATTACACAGTATATTAACAATTATTACTTTATAAATATTTCAGATAGATAGTTGTTGATCTAGTTTGTATTGTTCTGTTATTAAGTTATGACACAATCTCAAAATGAATTCAAGGCCACATCTCATTTCCGAAACGTTCATATTCTGAAATGGTTACTCTTATCATTTCATGCCTCAGTTTTCAATTCTGCATTGATAATTGAATATCTATAAGCTATCATTACTCCTGGTCATCGTTTTACCATTTATTTTGCTTATTTTATTAACAGTGCAGCGTGATGTGGAATGCAAGCATAACTCGCGATTTTTAGTCCAGTTCAAACTGAAAATATGTTCTGTTTTTAAGGTATGGTAAAATTATAAATACTAAATGTAACATCATATCGTTTTATGAATAATTTATCATTACATTGTCATAGCGTGTTTCTTTGTAATTACACAATAATTTCAATTAGAAGTTGTAACTTGCATTAATTAGACCGTACTGAATGTGGTGTCACCGCCAGACACCACACTTGCTAGGTGGTAGCCTTTAAATCGGCCGCGGTCCATTAGTATACGTCGGACCCTCGTGTCGCCACTATCAGTGATTGCAGACCGAGCGCCGCCACACGGCAGGTCTAGAGAGTCTTCCTAGCACTCGCCCCAGTTGTACAGCCGACTTTGCTAGCGAGGTTTCACTGACAAAATACGCTCTCATTTGCCGAGACGATAGTTAGCATAGCCTTCAGCTACGTCATTTGCTACGACCTAGCAAGGCGCCATTACCAGTTACTATCGATGCTGTAAAACATGTACCGTCAAGAGCGATGTTCACCATTTATGGATTAAAGTTAAGCATTCCACAGCTACGTCCTTTTCTGCTAGTCTCATTTCCTTGACCTGTTCCAGACCTCACGCCAGCCTGCGTGAGCTAAAACGCGTGCCTTTCGGCTTCCTCTCATAGTGGGTTGGCTCTCTTGCCAATCCACAACACTGAACACTGAAAACAAATAATGATAATTGTGATGATGTGTTTCTAAGTCCGTAAGAAGCTATTTTTCTGGTTTGAATGAAGGCTTGGCGATGATTTCAGATTTTCTGTGCGTTTGATGTTGGTTGTCTTGTTTTTTAGTGCAAATTACAGATTACAGGAATGCTAATACAGAACATCAGCACTGCAGCTCGTTTGTGTATCCACGTTTCGAGAGAGATTCAGAAACAAAAACACAGGCGGGGTCCTGGAACTTATCCCGGTGTTTCTAGTTTGTGGGAAAGGGAAGCCAAATTTTCTGGGAGGGACTAAGGGCAAGAGTGTCGGATAGTAGGATTATCCCCTCCCCCCCCCTCTCTCTATCTCTCTGCATGTTGTTCAACTGTCTCAAGAACACGCTTGATGTACTGACAACTGTAGGAAGTATGTGTACTGGTCAGTAAGACATATAGCAAGTAAAACAAGCCTCTTTCCCCGAATATCTAAAATTGGCAATTCTTGCGGGACACATTTCTCGTATTTAAGATCTATATTTTCTCAGGGTCGTCATCTAAAATCGTAATATATAAAAGTGATGGGATTCAATATATTTGATGCTTCAGTTTTTCTAATTGTGTTGATATAATTGTCCAGCAGCAAAGTGTTATTATTTGTTAAAGAAACTCTAAAAGGAAAAAAAAAATTGGAACAACCGAACAGAAGCAATAATATAACGTTAAATTTGTTGATTAACATAATAATAGTATTATTAATTACTTCGATTTATAGTCATGTTTTACAATGCAAATATTATAAAAAGCGTTGTTCTGAGTATTTCGGTCAGTCATACCAAATGACCATGAAACAATACAAAGACAAAAAATAATGATGATACTGGCTAACAATTTCCAAACAATATTCTGACTGAAGAGGCTATGTTTAACCAGTGCACTTTACATGGGCACTAAATATGTCATTTCAGCAAACTTCAATTTAGGAAGCTGTTCACTGTCATATACAAAACAGCACATAGTATTATGTCAAAATTCATTTCTAACTTTCACAAATTGAGACACAGTTGCAGTAAAATACATAGTGATCCAGAAAATCATTACTGTCTATCATTCCAATAATAGATCACAAGTTTATTGAACAATTAATTAATTTCTATACATGATGACCATCTTCAGGACCCAAAATATAGGAAGGGCATCCTGTTGTTGAAGATGCCAAATAGAAAGTGCACCGAAATTAGAAAGCAAGGAAATCAGAAATCATGACTTACATGTAAGTAGCACATACTCGTAACTGAATGTAAACGCCACTCGCCCACTTCCAACTAACAAACTTAATTATGGTACAGTCATAAAATGAGAATGAGGTAGAAAACCTACGTCGTTTCACGTAAAAAAAAAAAAAAAAAAAAAGTACGACATGGGACATGGTGAAAAAGAGACATTGAATCTATACGTCTCTTAGTAGAATGAAGTTCGCAAAGACGACTGACACAGCTACAGTGTGGTCCACAAGGTGTCGCTGCTGCACATCCAATTTGCGTGGATTGTACAATTTGCCTCGTATTGAGTAAATAAAATGCTCAGTTGCCTTGTATAGGAGCCAATAAAACGCTACACAAAAGCACTCACCAAAAGATAAGGTAAGCAAGTTATAAAATTACAAATAGCCGGAAGACTCTGTTCACCCTGTTCCTAGTTATAACTCATTTTAAGATATCTGGAAAAAGATCGATAGCTGTCTTCCATCATAAGAATGAAGTTAACTAATTTTGAAAATATATCCTATATCCTATGAACCAAACTACAGTCATGTTTTCATTGGTATCTACGATTTTCAAAGTCAGATTTTACTTGAAGGGAGTGGACAGCAAAAATGAAAAACTTACGTGCATGTCTGAAAGAACAGATACTGTTGACGATCCACAGCTGTACGAAATACTTTCGAAATTAATTCGCTTACTGCGAATTCCTTGACATCAGCTGTATTAGTTATAGATCTAGTACCCAATAGTGCCATATGAAAATTTGTGCCGAACCGGGACTCGATCGCGGATTTCCTGCTTATCGCGAGCAGTCACCTTAACCGCATCGGCTATCCGTTCACGCTCCACGGACCGAGGTAAACAGACATATGTCACGCTGTACACATCCTCTTATCTCAGTTCTCTAAATTCACCACCTAATGCTCGCAGCACAGCTGGATTCTCGCAACAGGAAGACTGAGACAACGAGAAATCGAGACCAAATATTGCTGTCGTCGTTTTCCCGCCTAGACGTGCGACACTGTCGTGTTTGACTACTGGGTTGCAGATCTACACCTAATACAGCTGATATAAAGCAATTCGCAGTCAGTGAATTAAAGTATTTCGAACAATATCATTAACAGTGTCTGTTCTTTCAAGGATTTATGTAAGTATTACAAGTATAGGTGAGTGAAAGCGGTGACAAGCTTTAATCTTGAGCTGTCGTTGTCTCATTCTCCCTGTTGTGGGAATCTAAGTAACGTTGCGAACATGGGTGATGAATTAAGTGGATTATGACAGAAGGACGTGTTAGTGGATTACGACAGAAGGACGTGGACAGGGAGGCAGATGGAGCTCTGTCCATCTGCTTCTCCACAACCTCTCTATCTGTGCTCTTCCCCCCCCCCCCCCCCTCACTTTACCAGCCTGCTACTTCCCCATCTGTCCATCTCCTCGTGGCCTCTCTATCTCCTCCTCAGCCCTTCCTTCTCCCCCCACTCTATATCTCCTGTTTCCACCACTCTCAGTCCATCCCCTCTTGCCACTCTCTCAGTACATCTTGTACTCCCCTCTCTCTCCGTCCCTTTCTCTGGCCATTTCCTTCTCCCTGTCTCTGTCCACCACCTCCTGCCCCATCTCTCAGTCCATCATTTCTTTCCTTCCTCTGTCCATCTCATCCTCCCTCCTCCCCCCCCCCCCCACTCTCTGTCCATCTCTTCCTCTTTCCTTACTCTGTCCATTTGCCGCTCTTCTTCTATAGTCTCCTCGTCCCCATATCTGTGCCCATCTCGCCCTTCCCCAACTCTATCCAGCTTTTCTTCCCCACGTTCTCTTTTCACGTTATCACCCTGTAGCCAATAGGAGGTTATGGTTCTTCCCCAGCAATATTTCTTTCCAGATAGTAATAAATATGTGCACCACGTTTAGTTAAAATCAGTCTCGTGTTTTAGAAAGAGAGGTGGGACGTACATACATACATACACACGTACATTGTTTTTTATAATATTTATCGTTGAGTATATATGAATGTCTGAATGAGACATGAAAAAGAAAGAAGCTAGAATAACTAAAAGCGTTATTTCGCTGCATCATCTGTCAGCCTTTGAAGTTAAAGTAGTAGATATTCGGATCCCTTACTGAGAAATATACTGAAGCGCCAAATTAACTGGTAGAGGCATGCGTATTCAAATACAGAGATATCTAAACAGGCAGAATACGGCGCTGCGGCCGGCCACGCCTGTATAAGACAGCAAATGTCTGGCGCAGTTTTTGGATCGAATACTGCTGCTAGAATCGCAGATTGTGAATACTTAAGTGAGTTGGAACGTGGTGTTATAATCGGCGCACGAGAGATGGGAAGCAGCATCTCCTAGGTAACGATGAAGTGGGGATTTCCGCATACGACCATTTCACAAGCGTACCGTGAATATCAGGAATCGGGTAAAATATCAGATCTCCGACATTGGTGCGGTCGGGAAAAGCTCCTTCAAGAATAGGACCAACGACGACTGAAGAAAATCGTTCAACGTGACAGAAGTGCAACCCTTCCGCAAATTGCTGCAGATTTCAGTGCTGGGCCATCAAATAGTGTCGGCATGCGAACCATTCAACGAAACATAATCGATATGGGCTTACGGAGAGCCAAATACCCGCTCGTGTAACCTTGATGACTGCACAACACATAGCTTTACGCTTCGCCTGGACCCGTCAACACCGACATTGGACTGGTGATGACTGGAAACAAGTTGCCTGGTCGGACGAGCCTCGTTTCAAATTGTATCGAGCGGATGGACCTGTACGAGTATGGAGACAACGTGTTGAATCCATAAAACCTGCATGTCAGCTGGGGATTGTTCAAACTGGTGAAGACTCTTTAATGGTGTGGGGCGTGTGCAGTTGGAGTGATATGGGACCGCTGATAAGTCTAAATACGAGTCTGACAGGTGACAATTACGTAAGTATCCTGTCTGGTCACTTTCATCCATTCATGTCCATTGCGCATTCCGACGGAATTGGGCAATTCCAGCAGGACAATTCGACACCGCACACGTCCAGAATTACTACAGAGTGGCTCCAGAAATACTCTTCAGAGTTTAAAAACTTGCGCTGGCCACCAAACCCCCCAGACATGAACATTATTGAGCATATATGAGATGCAATGCAACATGCTGTTCAGAAGGTATCTCAACCCCCTCGTACTCTTACGGATTTATGGACAGCCCTGCAGGATTCATGGTGGCAGTTCCCTCCAGCATTACTTCAGGCGTTACTCGATTCCGTGCCACGTCTTGTTGCGGCACTTTTGCGCGCTCGCGGGGCCCCTACGAGTTTCTTTGGCTTCTCAGTGTATATTACGCAAATACGGGGTTCTTTAAAAAGTAAGCTACACTTCATTATGGCAGAGCAAGTAACTTTTATTGACTGCTGCACTACACTTCAAGTCTCTGTAATCAACTGTCGGAACGCTCTAAGAATTGTTCCTGACCTTCGTCTCGGAGCCGTTCGATATCCCGCGTGTGAACGTCCTCATCGTTGAAAATCTCTCTCCCTCACATGTTCTTTTGGCTTGTCGATAAGATGGAAATTGTGTGGTGCAGGATCTCGACTTCCAGATCAGCATCAACCACGTCTTTGCGGCCTCGGTTAAATACTCGGCACTATGTAACTACGGTTGAACGTGACATTGTACACTCCTGGAAATGGAAAAAAGAACACATTGACACCGGTGTGTCAGACCCACCATACTTGCTCCGGACACTGCGAGAGGGCTGTACAAGCAATGATCACAGTACGGCACGGTGGACACACCAGGAACCGCGCTGTTGGCCGTCGAATGGCGCTAGCTGCGCAGCATTTGTGCACCGCCGCCGTCAGTGTCAGCCAGTTTGCCGTGGGCGTATAGTGGGCATGCGGGAGACCGGGTGGACGTACCGCCGAATTGCTCAACACGTGGGGCGTGAGGTCTCCACAGTACATCGATGTTGTCGCCAGTGGTCGGCGGAAGGTGCACGTGCCCGTCGACCTGGGACAGGACCGCAGCGACGCACGGATGCACGCCAAGACCGTAGGATCCTACGCAGTGCAGTAGGGGACCGCACCGCCACTTCCCAGCAAATTAGGGACACTGTTGCTCCTGGGGTATCGGCGAGGACCATTCGCAACCGTCTCCATGAAGCTGGGCTACGGTCCCGCACACCGTTAGGCCGTCTTCCGCTCACGCCCCAACATCGTGCAGCCCGCCTCCAGTGGTGTCGCGACAGGCGTGAATTCGAGGGACGAATGGAGACGTGTCGTCTTCAGCGATGAGAGTCGCTTCTGCCTTGGTGCCAATGATGGTCGTATGCGTGTTTGGCGCCGTGCAGGTGAGCGCCACAATCAGGACTGCATACGACCGAGGCACACAGGGCCAACACCCGGCATCATGGTATGGGGAGCGATCTCCTACACTGGCCGTACTCCACTGGTGATCGTCGAGGGGACACTGAATAGTGCACGGTACATCCAAACCGTCATCGAACCCATCGTTCTACCATTCCTAGACCGGCAAGGGAACTTGCTGTTCCAACAGGACAATGCACGTCCGCATGTATCCCGTGCCACCCAACGTGCTCTAGAAGGTGTAAGTCAACTACCCTGGCCAGCAAGATCTCCGGATCTGTCCCCCATTGAGCATGTTTGGGATGGATGAAGCGTCGTCTCACGCGGTCTGCACGTCCAGCACGAACGCTGGTCCAACTGAGGCGCCAGGTGGAAATGGCATGGCAAGCCGTTCCACAGGACTACATCCAGCATCTCTACGATCGTCTCCATGGGAGAATAGTAGCCTGCATTGCTGCGAAAGGTGGATATACACTGTACTAGTGCCGACATTGTGCATGCTCTGTTGCCTGTGTCTATGTGCCTGTGGTTCTGTCAGTGTGATCATGTGATGTATCTGACCCCAGGAATGTGTCAATAAAGTTTCCCCTTCCTGGGACAATGAATTCACGGTGTTCTTATTTCAATTTCCAGGAGTGTATTTAGTACGTACACTGCCCGATTTTCGTGGTGAATCCTTGTGCAAATTATATTTTTTCCCGCAAGTGCTGTAACATTGAACTACGTTTCCAGTTTCCACGCCATTTCAGTGCGCCTATTGCCTGCGCGACAGTAGAACTGGCTCTACAGGAAACCTGGGGATGCTACTCTCTTCTGACAATGCGCCACCCTTGTTACGCAATGATCTTACCGTGGGACAGCTTGTGTAACTTACTTTCTTAATTCCAACGTATTTAATACCGTGGAACAAAGTGGGCCTGGTGTATTGCCCCCAAAACACAACTAAAATGTCTTAATCTAACTGCCAATAGTGTGTTATCAAGCCAGTTTTATCACAAAAATAAAAGGTATAATACACCACACTGACCCCCATTTATAGGTGATTATTGAACTCATTTCCGTAGCACAGATTCACTGTGCGGATCATGTTTCCTTCTAATATTGTAATAGTGAATATTAAGCGCTTTCCGTAATGGATTGTTAACAGTAAATTTCATGAGTGAATAAATATGCTGTAAGGCCGTAGTTAATATTCCCAACTACTGAAAGGGATGCCTGCAATAAGAACGTGTGTGAACTTCATATACAGTCTAATTTCTTTATTTTTAGCCATTAATACTTTTTTCCAAGTCATCATCGGGGCTCGGTTCGAAGCGGAACTCATCACCGAAGACAATTCAGCTCCAGGCCGAAGATGTGCCTACTCCAGGTCGAAGTCATGTCTGGAGACGCCTTGGACAGCGATGGGATTCCATCTTTACTGTCGCCCGCCATACGGCCCGACAACCAGTAGCGATAATCTGGAGTGCCATTTCCTTCCGTAGTAGATCCACTTTGGTTGTCGTCCGCGACACCCTTTCATCACAGCGGTACGTCGACGATATTCAACGCGCTGTTTTATTGTCCTCCATGGCACACCATCCTGGGATTACATTTCAGCAAGATAATGCCCGCACGCACACGGTGAGATTCTCTACTGTTTGTATTCATGCTTGCCAAACCCTGCCTTGGCCATCAAGGTCACCGCATCTCTCCCGAGCTCAGAACAATTGGAGCGTTATGGGCAGAACCCCACAACCAACTTGGGATTATGACGATCTAACGCGGCAGTTGGACAGATTTTTGCTCGATATCTCTCAGGAGGTCTTCCAACAGCTCTGTCAATCAATGTCAAGCCGAATAACGGCTTGCATAACGGCCAGAAGTCGACCAACTTTTTACTCACTTGCTCGATGTTTGATGCCCTTTCTCTTGAATAAATCACCCAATTTCTCTTCAATTGTAACCACTTGTTTGTGTGAACATGTACATCATATCTACCGATTACGTCCAATTCGGATAATTCCTTCGTGGTGCGCCGTTTCCTTATTTTTTATTATTTTTTTTCTTTTTTCTTAAAGTGTAACTCCATAACAGGCACTGCTCTTGTGTATTTCACAGCCCCACTTTAATGCCCAGTAACAGGGGAAATGTCACCACGTTTCTCATTGACCTGTAAACCAGACTCGTGAACCAAGACCTTGCTCACCTTTAACTGTGTAACGCCCGACTCTAACATTTTTTAACCTCATTTCACCAGGTAAATACCGCGAACCACTTTCATCACGACAGGAAGCTCTCTACCGCCCTATAGAATACCCGCGCCCCGGCCTGCGGAATCAGACGTCACATTAGCCCCAGCTGCCCTCGCTGTCCACCGTGGCGATGAAAATTTGTCAAAGCATTCTTGTTACATTTAATGAAATCTCCAAGAAAACAGGGAAAAAAAGACTCTGCCCCCAATTAAATTTATTTCTGTCCTCTTTTTACTGTCACGCCCTGTGAAACTTAAAGGTGGCGCGATAAAAAGGAGAAACTGTGTTTGTTCGAAGAGAAAAGGCCCAATTAGAGTTTGGAACAAATAACCAGATGTAATTAAAAGAGGAATGCAATTACCCACCCGAAATGATGTCGGTCGCGGCACGTGCGACAGTTTTTAACGAGCTCCGCTGCACTCTGCTTCTTCCTTCCTCCCGCGTCTCCTCTGCCCTCCCCCCCTCTTCCACTTCAATCGCCTTTCTCCTTCCCGCGGTCCGTTACCGTCTCTCCGCCCCTTGACGCCTCACAACACGGACATTCGCTAAACGTCCGCGCGGTTCGCGCCGTCCCACCTGGAAATTTCCCTACGACAGACCGCGCTCCGCACAAGCGCCGCGTCCAGGGAGGAAAAAGAAGCGAAGCTCAGAAGTTCAGCGTGCCTCCAGTCCACGACTTCCTCAAATAATTATACAGTTTTCAGCAGAAGAAGGGACAGCTTCCGGTAATCTTGTCGGGCGTCAGAGAAACGAAACTCCTTCACGCGTTGCCCTACTTTCTGTGCCCGGGGGAATTTAATTTACCTTCTGCCAGAAGAATGCGAAAGCGGAGTAGGAGGGAGTTAAGTTTCCATTGGCCGCGCGCGCCTTGAAGTGGCGCAGGCGGCGAGGAAGCCATTTGGAAGACATTTCGCAATATCGCAGCTTCTCCGGATCCACTTCCGCGGCGTCGGGAGAGCACTGAGAAATATCAAAAGAAACTGTAAAGGCCGCTCCCGACGCAGCGCCGTCAGTGTAAAAATG